>NW_023651560.1:0-5585 GCF_015228065.2 Penaeus monodon
TTCCTTCCCACCGCAAAAAAAAAAAAAAAAAAAAAAAAAAAATTACATTTTGGGTTCAAAATAATTTAAAAATTACGTAATTACGCATATTCATCTGAATAACTCAATCGTCCCTCCCCTCAATATACACCACGTGGTGCACATGTTATTTTTTCATTATGTAACTTGTGTCGAGCAGAGCGGTCGAGGAGGCTGTGCCCAAAGCATACAGCAGATGGCGCTAAAATTTTTAACTTTTATCCTAGTCTTCCTATTTAGCCGATAATCTCTCCTTTCTGCGGTGTAACGGGATCCCTGACCCACTTCCCACAAGCACAGCCTCCAGCGCAGTAAGAGGAGACTGAGGCTGCAGCTGCAGAAGGCTTGCCCAAAATGCCCTGCGGGCGTGAGAAGAAAAATTTTTTTGTTAATGAAAGTCTGCCGAACCCGGGTTCCGCAGAACATCGGAGAATTTCTAAATATTCATACATTTCTCTGAAAGCATTGATCCGTTAATGTTTGAAATTCCAGTGTGCAGTATTTTTGCTTTGTTTTGTCGATGTCTATATTTATCAATTAAGGATTTTAGTTCGTCACACACACACGATTAGCATTTCACATTAAGATTAATATGTATCAAAATGAGTTCTTTGTAATTTTTCCCCTTCACACACACGGGAAACCAGGTGTAATTATACCGCTGAATCAGATGAATTTAATCATTAACAGTTTTGCGTATATGATTCAGAATAAGTCAGATTAATACAACAAATTTGACCAACATTACCAACCACTGAGCTAACAACATACTATCAACCAATTGTTTAAAAACTACTGACAATCTACCAACCACTAAGAACTAACAAGAAACTAACACTATTATTGAATTCATTTTTATATATTTTTATGGTCATTCTGATAAGTATCTTTTTATGACGTTGTGTAATAGGATATATACATTCTCCCTTCCAATAAATACCAGTCAAAGAAAGAGAGAGAGAGAGAGAGAGAGTCAAAGTCAAAGTCAAAACACTTTATTCCATTAAATTACAATGGTTATTCTTTACATAAATACATTTATATTTACATCTGTGTATTTAAGAGGTGTTCTATTAATTTCGTTTTAAAATTAAAGATGCTGTTAATGTCTCTTATATTATCTGGTATCATGTTCCATATCTTGGGTCCACGTATTTCCATTTGACGTGCCCCTGTATAGGTATTCGATCTCTTAACAAAAGGGAATTTACTTGACGTGTCTGGACACCTGATGTGTTCCCTACGGTTTGTAAAGGCATTAACCATTTTGGATAATTCCCATGAATGATTTTGTAAATGAATACACACGTGTCATAGCTGCATTTAGAATTGACTTTTAACCATTTCAATTTTTTTATATGTGGGGTGATGTGATCAAGTTTACTGATATTACCTAGTGCTACTCTGGCAGCAAAGTTTTGTAATTTTTGCACTTTTTGCATCTGGGTCTTGTTAGCCGATCCCCAAATGTTTGAACAATAGTTAATTATGCTTAGAGCTAGAGTTTGCACAACCATGATTCTAGTTTCAGTAGTGATTTGATTTCTTATGTGATTAAGATATATCAGGGTACCCACTACCTTCCTGTGTATTTTGTCAACGTGTGGTTCAAATGTCATGAAGCTGTCTAAGTGTACTCCTAGATTATTCACTGAAGTGCCTCGGTTTAATAGAGAGCCTTAAAATTCTATGATTGTGTCATTGGGAATTCTGCTATTTTCTGCCGACTACCTATGAAAAACCCTTTGAGTTTTATGGGGGTTTTAAATTTTTAAGGCCATTTGTTTCAAATAAAATTTTTGCTTGGGTAAAGATGTTGAGTGTTTTTTATTAATTTGTTTAGGTTGTTTACTGAGCCCCCCAACTATAAAGAAACGGTGAATCATGGGCCCGTACTGCCCCTAAAAACAGTTAGGGGTATTTTTGATAAATCATTTTTTAAAAATTTGTAAAAGGATGGCCCTTTAAAATAGAGCCTTCGGAACCCCAAAAAGGTCTGTTTTTTTTGATGACAATAAATTTTTGTTTTACCGATTGGGCCCCTTGTATCAAAAATTTTTTTTTAAAACCCAAAAGGTATCAATATTATAAATTTACAATTTGTTAAGGAGAATTTATCAGGTTAAACACTATCAAAACCCTTAAAAAGGTTTCCGCAAAAATGTGAAAAAATTTCCCTTTATTTTTGTTATGTTTTAAATAAATTTCATTGTAATTTGCGTAAAGCGGGTTTAGTAGAAAACCCTTATTTCAAAAACCCTGTTGTGTTTAGTAAAAAGGGCATTGGCCTCCAAAAACTGGGTCATTTTGTTTTGTTTACAATTTTTTCAAAAATTTTTTGGATAAATAGGGAGTATAGTAAAGGGCGATAATTATTGACATCTTTCTATATCCCCCTTTTAAAAAATTGGGTTTTAAACTATCCCATTTTCCCAAAAGGGCGACGGAAAACCCAGTAACAAGAGAGGGGGTTAAAAGACCTCAGATAATGTACGTTGCAGGTGACTATCTCTGAAAAACGAAAAGAAATGCCCTGCCCCTACAGCATTTGTTTCGCGAAATTTTTTTATTCCCTAAAGGTTTGTTTCTTTTGTTCACTTTTTTTGGGGTTTAAAAAAAAATTTATTTGTAACCCTTACCCGATTTTATTTTTGTTGTAAATTGAAGCAATTGTTTGCTCATAAGTTATTTTTCCAAATTTTTGAAAAAAAAGTCATTAAAAGGTCGGTTTTTTGAAAGGGGTTATCCCAATCATTAGTGATGTTTTTTTGGTAAGGCACTAGGTTTTAAAAATTTTTCCAGGGTTTTATTAGAGTTGTCCTTATATTCTGTAAATTTTATTTTTGAAAAATTTTTTTTTTGCACGTTAAAATTATAATTTTAAATTTTTTCTTTTTTGACTTTAAAATTTTCTACCTGAAGGGCGGCCTCATACGGGTTATTTTTAAAGGGCTTGGTGGGCATTTTTTCTATTTCTCTCCCGAATGTCGTCATTTTTTTCCCTGGAAACAGGGGGACGTCTGACGGTTTGGTTACGTAGGGAGCCAGTGCATCAAAGCGGGTTTTTTAAAATTTTGTTAAGGATGTTTACTTGGGCGTTTACATATCTGTCCCGTGAAATATTTGGGTAGGTACTTTTTTTTAACAAGATAAGCCTTTGCGGGAAAAATTGAGGGTTATGTGTTTGAAATCGCGAAAAGTTTTTATTACTGGTGGTCGCTTTGTTTTTTTTAATTTAACGTCATCGTGATTTAATTCATGGTCCGCAAAATGACACGGTGCATGAAGGGGAAAAATATTTCTGGTCTGTTTGTTTTTTAATTTTAAAACCAACAGAGAAGGGGTGTTTTCTGTAATTCGTGTAGGCTTATTATTATTTTTTCAAAATTTTTTTTTTCTTAATCATCTTGCTAACTTTGCATAGATTTGTTAAAACATCATTTTAGATGGGGGGGGTAAGATGAAAAGCGGTTTTGTTTTAAAACATTCTCTAAACACCTTTCAATGTAAATTCAAAAAATTCAGAGGGACATGGGGGGGCCCATAGAAAGCGCCAAAAATAAAAAAAAGGGGGAAACATGTTTTCTTTGGGACGGGAACCCAGACAACTTCTACAGCAGTATTGCTAACTGCCCGGGAGCAGATATCCTGTTTACTTCAGGGATCCCCCACATATTAACAACTCCTCCCCCTGCCGCCCTCACATTATAAACTTTTAAAATTTTGGGAAAATTAATTTAAAATTTCGCAATTTTTGGTGGAGCCAAAGTTTCAATTATGCATAAAATGTCTATTGGGTTTTCCCCCTCAACTAGCATTTTAATTTCCTCAAAATGTCCGAGGAGGGTTGAGCATTTATAGGGTCTATTTTTAGGACATTATGCATCTGGTTTACTGGGGGGGGGAAAAGCTGACGGCGGGTTTCCCCTTTTCAAACATTTGATGGGGGCTTGTACTTGGTTCGGTTTTTAAGAACACCTTTTTAAAATTGTCAGGGAAAACACAGAGTTTTATAAACAGATCCGGGGTTTTTTGTCCCCTTTTCCCCTTTCAGCACTGTGAACTGGCCCTAGTAGTCATTTGTCATCACTGTCTTATGGGCTTTTTACACTTGAAATTTTTCAAACTTTTCCCAAAAAATGTTTTCAAAGTCCTCTTTGTTTGTTCCCGGGTGACAACTGGGTTTTGTAGAGGTAGGGCTGTGTTTGGACGATCTGCCCCTTAACGGCTTTTGGGGTTTTGGTTTTTTCCGGGCTTTTTCCCTGGGGTTTTTTATATTACTTTGGGTAACCGGCCCTTTATCAACCCTCTTGTGTAGACTTCGGTTCCCTTTGCCCCTGCTGGAGGGGGGGGCAGGCGGGAGGGGGGTAGCCCCCTTTCCAAAGCTGTGAGCTGTTTCCTTTCCCTTTGGGGGGGGGTCCCAGTGGTTTAAAAAGCTTTTTATTCTTGGTTTTTCTGTTTTTTTCTAAAGCTTTCCCTTTGGGTGTTTTCTTTTTGTAGAAGCTTAACCTTTGGGTTTTTTTGGGTGTGTTGGTTTTCCCGGGCTGACGGCGGGGGGGGGGTCCCTTTGTTTTTACTTTGGGGGGGCGGGGGGGTTTGTGTTGGGGGGGTCTGCTGGTAGGAGCGGGCCCGGGTTTAGGGGGACGTGGGGGTCAGCAGAGTTGAAGGTCGGCGAGTCAGCAAGGGGGTGAGGCAGGGTGGCTGGCCGCGGGCAGCGAGAGAGGGGAGGAGGGTTTTTTGGGGGGGAAGGGTTGCCGGTCGTGGGTATGGGGGTGGAGGGTGTGGAGGAGGGGGTTTTTGGGGGGCGGTGGGGGGGGTTGTGACTGGGGGAGGAGATGTAAAAGGGAAGGTTTTTGGGTGCTGAAACACGGGTGGGGGAGGGAGGTAGGGGGGGTTTCCCGTGTGAAACCCATTTTGGGCCTCTGCTTCTTTTCTATATTTTTGGGTTTAAAGGACAATTGCTGTTTGGAAAAACTTCCCATCAGCAAGTCAATTTTGTTTTCCCATCAAATTTTGATCAGTGAAGGAGGGGGCCCCCCCCACAGGTTTTGTTTTTCTTGATCTGTATCCTTTTTGGGGGAAATTTAAAAAAAGGGGTAGAAATACCTGTTTTTTAGGGGGTGACCAATCTGTTTTTGGGGGAGAGAGAGAGAGAGAGAATGAGAGAGAGAGGGGAAAAGGAGAGAGAGAGAGAAGAGAGAGTGAGTGGAGAGAGAGAGAGAGGGGAGAGAGGGAGAGAGAAGAGAAAAGGGGGAGAGAGGACCGGTCAAACAGTAGTGGGGGGTGCCCACATGCCCTACGACCCGTTTTGGAATACCCCGTGTAAAGATCTTGACTATATTAATGCCCCTGGGTAATTTTTTTGAAGGACCGTTTCCCCCACAATTAGGGAAAAAACGAAACATTTGCTATAAAAAGTCAAATTTCTGAGCCTCTATGGTGTAGTAGTAATGGGATTTTTTAAAAAAATTTTCATATTCCTTTTTTTGCGAGGTTTTGACAATAGATAAAAGTCAGTCGCCCTGGGAAATTTTTAAATTTTGATTCGCGTACCTAATCGAAGGGAC
>NW_023651561.1:0-5585 GCF_015228065.2 Penaeus monodon
GCAACAAACAGGGCCCCCCGAAAACCCCCCCCCGAAGAGGCCCGAGCCGCCCCCAACCAAAAGAAAAGAAAAAAGCCCCAGCCAGCCACCCAGCCACCCAGCCACCAGCCCCCCCAAAACCCCAGCCAGCCCCCCCAGCCCCAAAACCCCCACCAGCAGCCAGCCAGCCAGCCAGCAGCCACAGCCACCCAGACAGGCAGGCACATTACAGTCGGGCAGACAACATAAAGGCAGACGCGGGCAGACAGACAGAGGGAAAAGCGGCAGGCAGGCAGGGAAACTGGGCGGGCGGGCGACGAGAGAGAAAAGCAGGCAGGCCCGGCAGCAGCATTTTACGCAGTGAACCCCTTATGTAATCTTAACTCTCAAAAGTAATCCACCACCAGACACCCCAAAACCCAACACCCTACTGCCGTGCCCCGTTTGAAACCTCGTCCTCTGCTTTCCCCCCCTATCCCCCCTTCACCGCCCCCAAAACCTTCAGACACCTTCAGAACCCCACATTTTTTTGCTTAAACAACCTTTCTCTTTCCTAAAACGCTAAATTTTTTCATCTAATCAAACCCCCTTCCATAAGCCCCCCAAACCCCTTTCACTCCCCAATTTCCCTTTGCCCAGCTTAGACAACAAATCAAACTCAACCCCCTTCCCTAACTTTAACTATGTGTCAGACCTTAGAGTCTAGCAAATTTATCTGCTTTTTAACATTAACCCTTAACCTTTAAAAAAGAACGGGAACGGGAAAAACCCCAACAAAAAATACGTTTTTGGGAAAAATTTCCTCGCAAATAAAAAAGCTTCCCGGGAAAAAGAAATAAAAAAAAGGTTGGGGAGGGGGGGGGGATAGCCTTTCGATTTTTTTATGCAATATTTAATTCGGATGCCATGCATAAAAGTTTTAAAAGTAGGGAAAAAAAAAAGTGTCGGTTTCTTATGGGTGAAAAAAGGGTTCCAAAAATTTCTTTTTTTTTACCCGTGCTTTGCAAAAGGAAAGCATTTGGGTTTGGCAAAATAAAAGGGGTAAAAATGAATATCTTTTATATTTTTATATTGTCCTTATATACGAATTTTGAATTGTCGTATATAAAGAGGCGAAAGTGGCATTTTGTGGGGGTTGGAAATGTACGTTTTTACAGTATATCCCTTTTTTTTTGCTCTTTATTGTTTATGAATTTGGTTTATTTTCTATTTTTTTTTTTGTCATTTTTTTCTCATTTTATAAAGTGATGTATATCCGGAGAGCTTTAGCTGATGCTTTTATATCATTTTCTATTCTGAACATCAAAACTTTCACATCCATCCAAAATGATCGATTTTATCTAAATTTGGGTCGGTTTTTATTTGAACACCAAAACCCCTCTCTCTCACTCTCTCACCCACACACACACCACACACCACACACACACCACACAAAACCACACACACACACACACACCACCACACACACCACACACACACACAAAATTTTTTTTTTTTTTTTTTTTTAAAAACAAAAAATAAAAAAAAAAAAAAAATAAACAAAAATCCACACCACACACACACACCCCCCAACACACACACCACAAAACACACACCCAACACACAACACACACCACACACACAAACACACACACACCCACACACACAAAAAAGAAAAAAAAAAAAAAAAAAAAAAAAAAAAAAAAAAAAAAAAAAAAAACAAAATATTATGATTATATAATAAAAATTTAAAATAATAATATAAATAAAAAAAAAAAAAAAAAAAAAAAAAAAACAAAAAAAAAAAAACACACACACACACAAAACCAACAACACACACACACCCCCAAAACAACCCACAACAAAACCACACACAAACCACACACCACACACACCCCACACACACACACACACACACACACACACACACAATATTTATATATATATATTAATATTTTTTTTAAAAATAAATTAAATATTATATATAAACCCACACACAATTATGAAATTTTTCTTCTAGTGCTCAGCCCTATTAAATTCCTTTACCTCCCCAGCCCTTTTCCCACGGACTGAGGGCCTTTCCTGAGATGTCTGCATAAATACAGGGAAAGCAGTCACGGGGGTTTCCCTTTGCCTTTTTGACAGTTTTTTTTATTGATCTTAGAAGGGTCCCAGTCAAGGCAAAGAGTCCCTCTACCTTTATTTCTATTTATCCCAAAATGGGACCCTACGGTTTTCCCCTCTGGTTCAAAGGCCCTGGGCAAATGGCAAAAGGGGTGGCCCTTTCTTTTCAGGAAAAAACCCACACCCCAAATTTTGAATGTGTGTGTGTGTGTTTGATGTTGTGTTTTGTGTGCGGCGCGTGGCTGTGCGTGGGGTGTCTACTGTACATGTGGCATGTCCCATGCTTGTGTGTGTTTTTTTTAAAAATTTGTAGTCAATCTGCTTTCCCCTTGTAAGAAGTGAAGGACCTCCACCCTCCTTGTGTGTGTCTTTGTTTGGGGTGTTTAAAATTTTATTTCGTGAGTTTCATGAAAAAACCCCCCATAAGAGGCCTGTATTCTTGCTACTTCGAGTTTCTGATTGTCGCCTTTCGAAAGGCCTGCCTCGTTCCCAGTCTGTCAGATTTTCCCCTCCCTCCCCCCTCCCCTCTCTCTTCTCCTCCCCCCTCTCTCCCCTTCTTCTCTCCCTTCTCTCTATCTTCCTCTCTTCTTCTCTCTCTCTCTCCCTCTCTCTCTCTCTTCCCCCTCTCATCTTTTTCCCTCTCTCATCTTTCTATCTCTCTTTACTTCCCTTTTCCCCCCTCTGGGCTGCGTTCCAGAGCCCAGCCCACCCCTGTTCACGTGATTCCCTTTTTTCCCCCTTTTTCAATTCAGCTTTAAAATTCCAAATTGGAAATTAAATCTAATACAGGTTTCTTCCCCCCCCCCTTCTCGTCTTTTTTTCAAATTAAATTACGTAAACGTATTCGGATATCACAAAAAATGTTTTGATATGTTGATGTAGCCAAGGGGAAAAGGGTTTTGGCCGTAAAATAAAAATAAAAAAAATTTCTTTTACTTTTTTTTTGTGTTTTTTATTATTCTTTTGGTGTCAATACTAGAAGCTATTTTTATTTTAATATTCTCTTGCCCTAAATTGATTTGCGGGTTTTTCAATGCGTGAAAACATAAGCGAAATATTTCCCCTATGACATGCTTTAAAAAACATGTTTTTTTCGCCATATCATCATTTCGAATTTTTGTTGCCGTTTTTGTGTTTTATTAAAACGTTACTGTTATCATTTTTTTTATCACTATTTTTATCATTTTTTTTACTACTGCTACTCACCACATTTTTTTCATTTTATTAAATTATTATTATTATTTTATTATTATTATTATTATTTTACTAAATTTTTTTATTATTTTTATTTATTATTTAAATTTTTATTATTATTATTATTTTTATTATTTTTATTATTATTTTTATTATTATTTATTATCATTCTTTTATTTTTTTTATTATCATTTTTTTATATTATTTTTATTTAATTATAATATAAAAATAAAAAAGTAAAATAATAATAAAATAAAAAAAAATAATAATAAAAAATAAATAATAAAATTATTAAATTTTTTATTATTATTATTACATTTTTATTAACGTTATGTTTTCTATTACTATTATGTCATTATTTTAAAGTAGAAAAACAAATGTCAAGATATAATGATAATGAAATGGTCATAATGAAAAAAAAAAAAATGATGAAAGATATGATAACCAAACAAAAAGATAAAGGGATATAATAATGTGTAATGATAATAACAACAAATTTTGGCTAATAATAATAAAAGTTTTTGTTTAACATTATTATTTGTAGTATTTTTATTATTATTATCATTTCATTTTTAAGATTATTATTATTCTACATAGTATTGTTGTTATTTTTTTTCACTATCTTTATTACATTATCAACTATTTTTCTATTGTCATTTATTATTTTATATTATCAAATCGTTATTTTTTTTAAATGAAATAAAAATGAAAAAAAAAATTTATTTAATATCTTTTCATTATTTTCAATATTATTTTTTCATATCATTATTATTACATCACCATTATTAAATTATCTTATCATAAAAATTTTTACTATTATTAAATTTCAAAATTTTTGTTATTATTGTTATTTTCATTATTTTTTTTCTTTATCTCATCACCCCTTCCTCCTCCTCCCCCTTTATCATCACCCGTTATCTTTTATCATCGCCATTATGATATACAGCAAACTATGTATATCCCACCCGCACCGTTAAATCTCCAAAAAATAGGGATCGAAAAACTCGTAACGTTTTGGCCCAAATATCTTTCTCACATCCATACTCAATATTAGGGTCCCCGGTTCGGTACTTATTTTGCCTCCCCTTTAACAAAACCCAAAGACTTCCGAAAAGAAAAAGGGGGGGAGGAGGGAGGGGAAGAGAAGGGAAAGGGGGGGGAGAGAGAGAGAAGAGAGAGGAAGAGAAGAGGGGGGGGAGAGGAGAGGGGGAAAGGGAGAGGGAGAGGGAAAAGGAGGGGAGAGAAGAGGAAGAGGGGAGAAGGAGGAAAAAGAAGGAAAAAGAGAGGAGAGAGAGAGAGAGAGAGAGAGGAGAGAGAGAGAGAGAAGAGAGAGAGAGAGAGAGAGGGGAGAGAGAGAGAGATTGGGAAAAAAAGCGCAAAAATTTTTAAGCTCGACTCATACTCTTTGGGATAATGAGAACCATGGGGAACTCTCGCGCACATGATCTTTTTTGGATAAGTTCGGGTTGTCGTTCTTTTTCTTCTCCCTCCCCCCCCCCCCCCCTCTCTCTCTCCCCGCTCGTTTCTTTTTTGCCCCCCCCCCCTCTCTCTTGTTCTCTCTTTCCTCTGTCTCGTCGCCTGTCTCTCTCTTCTCTCTCACTCTTTCCTCTTCTCTCTCAGTTCGCGCCCCTCTCTTTCTGTCTTCTCTCTCTCTCCCTCTCTCTGTTCTTTCTCTCTCTCCTCTCTCCTCCCCTCCTCCCCTCTCTCTCTTCTCTCTTCCCCTTTCCTCCCGCTCCTTTCACTTGACTCTCTCTCTCTTTGCTTTTTTTGGTTCTTTTTTTTTCTGCTTTGTTGATCTCTGTCTCCTCTATTATCTTTCCATCTTCTGTCTCTATCTGTTTCTCTCTGTCGTCTCTCTCTCCTCTTCCCCCCCCCCCCTCTCCTCTCTCCTCTCTCTCCCCTGCTTTTGTAAAGGGACATCAAGACTTTCTATTTTTTTTATTTGCTATTTATTTTTTCGAAAGTGTTTTAACTTGGCAAGTGAAGGAAATGTGCTTTTAAAACAACTGATTGTGTGTGGCAATAATTTTTATTTTATGTAAAAATTTTATATATAATTAAATTATAATATATAATATTATATATATATATATATATTATTATAAAATATATTTATTATTTTATTATATTTTAATCATCTACATACAATTATTAATATAATATTATTATTTTTATTTTATTTTATATTTTTTGTTGTGTGTGTGTGTGTGTTTGGGGGTGTGGGGTTTTGTGTGTGGTGTGGGGTGTTGTGTGTTGGTTTGTAAAAAAAAAAAAAAAAAAAAAAAAAAAACACACACCCAAAAACCCCC
>NW_023651562.1:2500-5584 GCF_015228065.2 Penaeus monodon
TAGACTCTTTAGATGGGCACGAGTTCAAATCCATAAATCTGTACCTTTTATCGGCTTCACGCACTCCATCTCGGCCATAACCACGCTAACCGCAGTGTTGACCCTCGAACCTTGCTAACTTCTGTACACTTACACTTACTTTCTATGACTTCGCTCACACCCTTCTACATGCCTCTTACTTAACGAGCTTATTAACTTGCGTTCCTGGACGAATTAACCAGGTGGTGGCAGCTAAGGATTTCGTACCAAGGATCGACGGTTATTCATAATTCTTATAGATCACTACAATACGATTGAAGCGCCCGAGACGCGAAGCATAAGGACTTGCCTCTTTAGCTCAAAGATATGGAATAATTTTTCTCTCTTCAATATTATGGTAAACTAATGAATTCGCTAATCCCAACAAATCCAACGTACTTAACACCTCACTTATCACGTTACCCTTCTTGTGACAAATTGTTCTTATTACGCTCTCAATTTTCATGCAACTTAGTAAGGTGACTGACAAACGTATTATTATCCTCCTCCTTAGCCCTTTTACTGGCCTGGTACTTATATTTCAGCTTCTGAAGACGATGTAACCCTCCTCGCTACTGAATGTTGCACCTCAGTACGAAACCTCCGTCACCCTGGCACGCGACGACCCTAGCGACCCTCGGATCACCAGGAACCCTCTCTAGATACTGGACAGAACCTCTACTGCAGTGTTTCAAGCGTTGCAGAAGGCTTGAGGACGAGCCTTGCGCTTGGCCGGGCGATGTCAACAATGCGTAACAAGACCGGATGGTACAATTCACACCTCTGTCCGGCAGCTCCCCTTCCTCCTTGGGCGAACGCAGGTCGTCCGGCTTCCTTTTTCGCACGGGAGTAAACAAACACAATATATATATATATATATATATATATATATATATATATATATATATATATATATGTGTGTGTGTGTGTGTGTGTGTGTGTGTGTGTGTGTGTGTGTGTGTCTATATATACATATATACATGTATATAAATGTATATATATGTATATATGTACATATATATATGTATACATGTATATATATATATATATATATATATATATATATATATATATATATATATATATATATGGTGTGTGTGTGTGTGTGTGTGTGTGTGTGTGTGTGTGTGTGTGTGTGTGTGTGTGTGTGTGTACATATATATACATATGTATATGTATATATGTATATATATTTGTATATATATGTATCTTCTTCTTTTAACGGTAGGTTCATGTCTGAGCCGCCGTGGTCACAGCATGATACTTAATTGTAGTTTTCATGTTGTGATGCTCTTGGAGTGAGTACGTGGTAGGGTCCCCAGTTCCTTTCCACGGAGAGTGCCGGTGTTACCTTTTAGGTAATCATTCTCTTTTTATCCGGGGTTGGGACCAAAACACTGACTTGGGGTGGCTTGGCCCCCGTGGCTAGGGAGGCAAACGAGGTGAATTCCTTGCCCAAGGGGAAAAACGCGCCGGGCCCGGGACTCGAACCCTCGAAATCAATTGCCGCGTGACAGTCTTGATCCCATGCTCTAACCATTCGGGCCCCCGCGGCCTTTATAATGATTATATGTGTAATATATATATATATATATATATCTTTTTATTTTTTATATATTTTGTATTATGATACATATTTATCTGTATTATTTTTGTTTTATTTCCCCAAATTTTATTTATTATTTTGTATATTAAAAATTTTTTATATGTCATATGTATATAATTTGTATCATTTTTATGTGTTATAGTGTATTTGTGTAAATTGTGTTTTGTTTATATTTTTATTTGTATATTGTGTTGTTTTTTGTAGTAGTTTTTTTTATGTTTGTATGTTTTGATTTATTCTTTATTTTGTTTTTTATATTACTTAGGGGCGTATATGTACGATTGTATGATATGTTTATAGTATGTATATTTGATATTTGTTATGTATGTATGTATATGTATATAAATGTATATATATGTACATAGATTATAAATTTATTATATTTGTATATGGGATTAAATTTTTGTATATGTTAAAAATTTTTTTGTATATTGATACGTTTTTAAATTTTTTTTGTATATGTATATTATTAAATATAAGTTTAAAATTATAAGTTTTATTTATATATTTTTATATTTTTAAAATATGTATTTTGCATATTTGTATATTTTGTATGTATATATGTAAAAAAAAAATTATATTTTTATTATTGCTTTATCATTATTGTTATATATATGTATATATAGTATATATATGTTATATATTATATATATGTATATATATGTTATATTATTATAATGCATTTATATTTGTTATAATTTGTATATATTATACATTGTATATATTGTATTAAATTTTTTTATCTTTTTTATAGTTCATTGTATATATATGTTATATATTTGTATAATATTTTTTTATATATGATACATATGTATAATATAATGTATATATATGTATATTTTATATATGTGTTTTAAATTTATATATGTTTACATAAAGTTACAAGTGTAATGTGTATTATGTGTATTAAAGGGAAATTTTATCATATGTAATATGTGTATTTTGTCTATGTATGTTTGTATTGTATGTAGGGGATTATATTCCCCTTTTATGTATGTGTTTGTATATGTACTTATATGTTGCATATGTATGTATATGTTGTATATGTTGTATGTGTATGATATGCATGTATATGCGTGTAATTTTTATATACTATTATTGTATATTTTTATATATAAGATTGTATGTATACATAATATAAATGTATATTAAAATACATGAAAAATTGTATTTGTATATGATATTTTATTATTTATATATTAATATATGTTATATGTTTTTTTATTGTTTTGTATATAAATATTTAATATATTGAAATGTTATATGTTTTAATATATGTATTTTATTGTATATTATGTTATATATGGCATATTATTTTTTTTTAATAATTTTATGATAATTTTATATGTTTTTTTATATATTTGTATATATATGATATATTGTAAAATTTATATTAGTATATATATGTTTTTAGATATTTTTTATTTTTGTATATATATGTATATATATTTATTCTTTAT
>NW_023651564.1:2500-5583 GCF_015228065.2 Penaeus monodon
TATAATTATATTATATATATATATATATATATATAATTTTATATATAATATATAAAATTTTAAAAATATATAATATAAATTATATATATATATATTAAATACACACGTACATTTTATTTATATAATATGAAAAAAGTATAAAATTTATAGACATTAAATTAATATTTTATGTAGTAATAATATTTTAAAAATTTTAAAATTTTTAAAAATTTATATATATATATTATATATTATATAAAATTTATTATATATATTATATATTTATATTTTCATCATATATTATTATATTTTTATATATTACATTATATGTGATAAAATATACTTATACCAGATAGATAGATACATATATTGTAAAAAAATATAAATATAAATAATATATTTTTCCCACACACCACCCTACACACCCACATATATACTATATATATATATATATTTATATATATATATATATATTATATATATATATTTTTAAAATATAATATATAATATATATATAATATATATATATATATAATTTTATTTTATATATATTTTATATATATATATATATATTATATATATTATTATATATATATTATATATAAAATTATAATATATATTATAAAATATATATATATATATATTTATATATTATATTTTATATATATATTAATATATATATATATATTTAAAATAATATAATTATATAATATATATATTAAAATTTATATATATATATAATATTATTTTAAATATATATAATATAATTTATATATATTAATTGTGTGTGTGTGTATGTGTGTGTGTGTGGTAAATATATAATTTTTTATATTTATATTTCTTTTCATATAATGTACTATCTATCTGGTATAAGTATATATTTATCTACATTTATGTACATATAAAATATATAATATTATATAATTATATAAATTATAAAATATTATATATAATAATAATTAATATATATATATATATAATAATATGTAATATCATTTTTTATTTTTTATAATAAAAATTTAAAAATAATAAAGATAAAAATATTGTTGTAAATATAAATTATTATATATTATATATATATATATATATATATATTATATTATATATAATATATATAATATATTATATATATTATAATTCATACTCTATTTACATATATTCTATAAATATTTTACATTTTTATTCATATTTATATAAATAAATATGTACTTGTTTTATATATATATATATATATATATAAAATAATAAAATTAAAATTTTATATTATATATAATATATAAATTATATATATATATATTATTATTAATTCAATTTCTACTATGTAATATATTTAATATATATCTATAATTTTTATAGTATATATTATATAAAATATATATAATTTTTTAATATATTAATTATTATAAATTATATTTATAATCTTTATTTTTTTTAAATTTTTTTTTTTTTTTTTTTTTAAAAATAAATAATAAATAATATAATAATATATATTTTATATAAATATTTAAAATTATATATAAATATTATTAATTTTTATATGTGTGTTGTGTGTGTGTGTGTGTGTGTGTGTGTTGTGTGTGTGTGTTGTGTGTGTGGTGTGTGTGGTGTGTGTGTGTGGTTTTGTGTATGTAATTCTTATTATTTAATGTATATATATATTATATATTATATTATATATATTATAATTTAATTTATTATTATATTATCTTCATATTATATTATATAAATATAATACTTCATATATTTTATTTTATATAAAACTTAATATTATTAATTTATATAATATTATAAAAAAAAATATATTTTTACCTTATGGTTTTAAAACATATATCTATTCTTATATACATAACATTATATATATATACACACACACCCCAGACATAAAATATATATATATATATATATATATATATATTTTTATATTATTATATATATTATATAATAAAAAAAAAAAAAAACTAATAATAAAAATAATAAATTTTAAAAATAATATAATAAAAAAATTAATAATATATTGTACAAAATTAAAAATTCATTATATATATATATAAATATATATATATATTTATATAAATATAATAATATATAATATATATATATATTATATAAAAATACATATAATATATATAAATATAAATATATATTATATTATATTATTTTATATATATTTAATATTATAATATATTATTTTAAATTTATTATATATATATATATATATATATATTAAATATATATATATTATATATATAATTATTATATTATTTAAAGTTATATTGTTTGAAACTTTATGTTTTATAAAATTTATAATTACTATAATTCTAAATAAAAACATTTTTACTCATATTTATATACATTAATGTACGGTATATATTATATATATTCTTCTTCTTTTTAAAGGGGAGGTTCTTCTGAGCCGCCGTGGTCACGCATGAACTTAAATTTAGTTTTCATATTGGGGTGGTCTTGGGGGGGGATTCGGGTAGGGGCCCCAGTTCCTTTCCACGGAGAGTGCCGTGTACCTTTTTTTGGGAAACATTCTCTCTATTTATCCGGGGTTGGGACCACCTTTCTTGGGCTGGCTTTGGGTCCAGTGGCTAGGGACTCAAGGGAGATCCTTGCCCAAGGGAACAACGCGCATCGGGGCTCGAACCCTCGAAATTTGATTGCCTCGTGACAGTCTTTATCCGACCTCTAAACCCTTCGCCCCCGCGGCCTTATATATATAATAATTATAATATAATATATATTTATATATATTATTATTAATATTATATATATATTTTAATATATATACATAATACATTATATATATTATATATATATATAATATATTTTTTTAATATATTATTTTTGTAATAATACATTACATATTTTTATATATATTATATATATATATTTATTATAATATATATATATTTAATATTATATCTTAAATTTATTTATTTAAGTATTTTTTAACTTATTTATTTTTTTTATCAATTATATAATTTTTATATTAAAATATATTTATTTTTTATATAAATTTTTTATCATATATATATTTTTGTGTGTGTGTGTGTGTGTGTGGTGTGTCTTTTTGTGTTGTGTGTGTGTTGTGTGTTGTG
>NW_023651565.1:0-5583 GCF_015228065.2 Penaeus monodon
CCTTTTTTGATTAAGAAAATTAAAAGGATGGGGTCCTGGGGGGGAAAATGAGGGGATAAAATTTTTGAAATTTTTTTGGGAAAAAAGGGGTGTGATGTTCAAGTAAATTTTCTCTTTTCCCCGAAAGGGGGTTTGC
Organism: Penaeus monodon; assembly: GCF_015228065.2. NCBI lineage: Eukaryota > Metazoa > Arthropoda > Malacostraca > Decapoda > Penaeidae > Penaeus > Penaeus monodon. Next base: position 137 of record NW_023651565.1, read on the forward strand.
TCAGCGGGGCCATTTCTGGGGGACTTTCTTTATGTTCGTAATGCGGTGTCGCAGCCATCGTGAGGTTGACCCCACTCCCTACTTGGCACAGGCAGGTAATAAATATACCACATTAGAACAAAAGTAAACTATATTTTCAAGGTTTTTCTGAATTTTGCTATAGTATTGTGTTACTAAAAACAAAAGTGAACTTAATCTGGGGTAGTTTTTCCCGTAAGAGTGTTTTTAAAACTGTTTTTGATTTCATAGCTTAGATCACCCAAATAGGGTTTTTTAACTCTTATGGCCCTCTTTTGACAGTAAAAATTTGTGGTTGGAATTTTTTTGTAAAAAAAAGGTTTGTTTTTTTATCAAACAATTGAATGGGTACCATTTGTTGTAAAGGATTTTTTTTTGAAAAAACAATTCTTGATAAAAGGTCCCTTTTACTAAAAAATTGTAGGCCCTATGTCAAGTTTTTATACTGTTTTTTTGTATATATTGGGGTAAAACTGAAAAAGTGTGGCCCAAAGGCCCCGGGTTGGTTTACGGAAAATATAGTATAAAAGGTGCCGCTGTTGTTGGAAACCTAGTATCAAAAAAGGATATTTTTGGTTGTTCTTTTGCACTTCACATGAAAAATTGATACTGGGTGTTTGGGAATTTTTTTCTAAATTATCTGAATTTCCCAAACCCCAGTATCAATTTTCATTGAATTTCAAAAAGGAACAACCAACACAGTGCAGCACTATTTCATAAAAATACCCCTCACTCTCTCACCACCCAAACCACACACCCACACACAAAAACACCACACACACCACACACAGATATATATTATTATATATTATATATATATTATATTACAACATATATATATACAAAATATATGTGTGTTGTGTGAGAAAGTGTGGCGTGTTGTGTGGGGCGTGTGTGGTTTGTGTGTGTGTGTGTGTGTGTGTGGTGTGGTGTGTGTGTGTGTGTGGGGGTTTTTGGGGTGTATGTGTGGTTGTGTGTTTTTTGGGGTGGTGTGTTGTGTGTGTGTGTGTGTTGTGTTTTGTTGTTTTGTGTGTGTGTGGGGTGTGTGTGTGTGTGTGGTGTTTATGTGTGTATTTTTTTTATATGTGTTTTGTTTCTTGTGTGTGGGTGTATATCTATCTATCTATCTATATAGATATCATACACAACAACAAAAACACAAAACCCCCACCAGTATATTATAAATATATATATATTATATAATTATATTATATAATATATTATATATGTATTATGTATATGTTTCATTTAGTTATTTTTTCGTAATAAGTTTTGTGGGTGGTGAAACCTGTGTTTTGACCATATCTACTGACTTCCTGGTCTGAACCCAAGATAGGGGGACTAAGCTCCCAAAGGTATGTAAAATTTTAAATGTATTTTACTCCTCGCCGTAAGCTGGATGAGTGAACGGTTTTCCCCTAACAGGCCCCCAAGCCCTTTTTGGGTTTTGGGTTCAGGAGTGTGTGTTGTGTGTGCGTGCGTGCGTGCGTGCGTGTGTGTGCGTGTGCACACCGCCGATTGTTGCATTCACCCACATACATCGTGGGGTGCACGCGCCAAAAGCCACGACGGATTTGGGATAAATGATAAAATTACTTTTTAACACATCTCTCTCCACACACACACATTGACACACACCACACACTAACACTCCCCATCTACACACGAGCACACACACCCACCTTACATGCACCCCAACAGACACACACTACACACACCACACCACACCTACAAGCCATACATCACACTTACAACACAGACACGCACAAAACCCCCCCACACACCACACACCTACACACACATGCACCGCACAAAAAAACCCCTAAAAACACCCCCAGCCCACAATACACACCTATACGCACACATTAATAACATACACACCAAAATCTTACACACATCTAACCAAAATTCATACACACACCCACAACTATACCCACAACTACCTTATACACTCACCACATCAAACATACCCCCACACACTCCTCACACAACACACACAACACCACAACACCCCACACACACGTACAATACATACCCCACACAACCGTAAAAACATCATCCCACACCACACACACCACACACACAACACACAACACACACCACACACACACCACACAACCCCCACACACACACACAAACACACACACGCACACACACACTCCACCGCATCCCACTAAAACCCTGCACACACCCTGCCACCCACCCCACCTACACACAAAATCACACACCTACAATAACCCTCACACCACACACACACACCTACCTCACTCACTCACTCACCACACCCACACACACAACCCGCACGCACGCCACACACACCACACACACACACCACCACACACACACACCCCACACACACAACACCACCGCACACACCCCACACGCATACAAAAACTAAACCTCATGCACACACACACACCACACACACACACCCAACACACACACACAAACCCCACCACACACACACACACACACCTACACAACCCCCACACACAACCACCTACACACACACACAATTTTTACGACTGCCGCGGGGAGGAATTGAACTCGGGGCCTGAGGGTTGGGTCCAGTGTTCTAACCCTATATTTTCACGGGGACTTGAGAGCCTGCGGGAGCGCTAGCCTTTTTTAGGAACAAACACCAAAACATCCTCCACACTCCTCGGGGCTCGTATCTAAATAGGACAAAAATTTAAATTTTAAATGTGCATTAAATCTACTTTAGTTATCTAGGTTTTCATATTTGTGTTGTTGCTGGGGGATTTGTTTTGAAAATTTGGGAATTTTTAATGGTACTCTGTTCATGGCATAATATTTTGTTTAGTCAAGCTAGTTTATGAAATGATGCTAAAAAACTAAAATGAAAAGAAAAAAGATCTTAGTTTTGTCGCGGCTTTTTTTTTCCCCCATCAAAACCTTTTTTATAGTCTCCGATTGCCAGAAGGCGGAAGGGCTATCTTTTTCGCTGCGGCTGCGGCCTCATTTGCCCGGGGGGTAAAGGCCCGTGGTACATCCTTGAGTGGGTGCGGGCGTGAGAAATAAAGACGCGGGGGCGAAGCGAGCCGTCTAATACGAGCAAGCAAAAAGGAAGAAAAAGCTGAAGAATTATAGCTTTGGAAAAACAGGGAAAGAAACTACCTGTACAAACGTCTCAGTTGATAATTTTTCCCCCACTGATGAACTAATGACTGCTGAAGAAGTCATCGTGAAACACAGATCCCTTACTTTGCAATCTTTTTAAGACCCCAAGCGACTGCGATATTTTTCTAATTTTAGGGGGTATATACAAAGTACTAACTAGAAGAATTTAGTTACAGCAAAAGTTTTATTTATAATAACTTTGATGATATTTTATATAATATTATATTATATATAATATATATATAATATATATATAGATAACACAACTAACGCACACACACACACACACACACACACACACACACACACAACACCAAAACCCCACAACGCATTACACACACACACACACACACACACACGCATGTCAACACACACACACACACACACCCAAAGCATGTACACACACCACACCACACACACTCATACTCACTCACCTAAAATATGTAAATCAGAGCACGTGCCCCACATAAGACTCACATAGTGAGGAACTTCACCTCAATTGCCTATTAACACTGGTGAGCAAGCCAGCCCAAATCAGAGCAGGCCCCCAAGCCTGGTAATGAGAGAATGAACTACCGAGGTAACCCGCACTCTCCGTGGAAAGAACTGGGGACCCTACCACTACTCATCCAAGAGCATCACAACATGAAAACTACAATCAAGTATCATGCTGTGACCACGGCGGCTCAAACATGAACCTACACACACGCACACACAAACACACCACACAGACACATAAATATACACACAAAAAACACACATACACGCATTCACACTCAGACATCCACACATCCACACACACACATTCCTCCCGGTGTTTTTATCGAGTCACCATCTCTATTTACCCGGTTCTGGGACCGGCACTGACTTGGGCTGGCTTGCCCACCCAGCGGCTAGGTAGGCAATCGAGGTGAAGTTCCTTGCCCAAGGGAACAACGCGCCGGCCGGTGACTCGAACCCTCGAACTCAGATTGCCGTCGTGACAGTCTTGAATCCGATGCTCTAACCATATTAATATATTTATATAAAAATTTATATGTATATGTATTTACATATTTATATATTATCATATATATTATATTTTCTTGCTGGCTTGTTTTCTTAATGCCAAGAAAACTAAGATCATGAAGATTCAAAGATAACCAGCAATGAAAATGATGAACATGTTACAATCAATGGAATGATTGTGGAAAATGTGAAAGAGTTCACTTATCTTGGAGCTGTTTTATATCATCATCAATAACGGTATGCTCATGTTTGAGCAGCCGTGGACCTCTCCACCATCCTTCGCCACTAAACTCGATCTTACGCTTTTCTTTCCACTTGTACCATCGACAGCCCGCAAAATATCTTTGATATTGTTGCTCAGTCTTGTCTTTGGTTTAAACCCCTTCCTCTGTTTCCTATCACCATCCCCCATCACCATGGTAATTCTTTTTATCTCTGATGAATCATCATATGTATTAGTTTAAACAGCTCCAAGATAAGTGAACTCTTTCACATTTTCCACAATCATTCCTTTGTTGAAACATGTCTCATTGTTCATTGCCGTTATCTTTGAATCTTCATGATCTTTTTTTCTTGGCATTAAGAAAACAGCCAGCCTTTTTCGCTTGCTTCTCTAACTTTATCTAGTTTTGTTGTAGTCAGTGACACTGCTGGCAATCAAACTATATCATCGGCGTACCTCAATTTGATATTTTTGTATCCTCCAACATCCACATGTTTCTTCAAAATTCTCTAGAGCACCTCTATCAATTGTTTCAGAATATATGTTAAGAGGTGCGGAGACAGAATGCAACCCTGTCGTTGCATTCTGGTTTTTTATTAGTTGGATGATGTGTTTTGGAAACTCATATCGTATTCTTTTCATCATCAATATGGAGGCACGGTGGACGAGTGGTTAGAGCATCGGACTCAAGACTGTCAGACGGCAATTTGAAATTCGAGGGTTCGAGTTACCGGCCGCGCGTTGTTTTCCCCCGATGCCTACCTAAGCCACTGGGTGGGAACCCAGCCCAAGTCGTTTCCGGTCCCAGAACGAATAAATAGACATGGTGACTCAAAAAAAAAAAAACACCGGTGGAAGGCAACGGAAACCACCGTTCTAATTGCCAAGAAATCAGGGTCCATGACGCCCGCCTTGTGCAGGCCTTAAAACCAAAAAAAAATATTCCCCAAAAATAAATAAATTTATTAAAAAAAAAAAAAAACTTTTAAGGGGGCAAAACCCCCGTTTTTAAAAGCCAAAAAAAATCTGGGGAAAAGAGCCCGTTTTTGAGGCCCCG
>NW_023651566.1:2500-5582 GCF_015228065.2 Penaeus monodon
CTGTCTATCTCTCTCTCTCTCTCTTTCTCTCTCTCTATCTGTCTGTCTCTCTCTCTCTCTGTTTCTAACTCTCCCTTTCTCCACCATTTCTCTCTGTCTCTGTCTCTTTTTAATCATTATTGTTTTCGTTATTGCTTTCTCGTTTTGCCTTTGTTTCTCTCTTTTTCGTGTTGATAGCAAGAGAGCATAGATATTCTCTCCTGTCCCCTTCTCTTCCTCTCTTTCCCCTTCTTTTCCCCTCCCGTCTCCATTTTCCCCTCACCCTTCTTCCCCTTTTCTCTTTCCCTTTCCATATCCCTCCCTTCCTCAATTTTCACTTTTTCACTTTCCGAGTTCTTCTACCTTCCTTATTTTCCCCATCTCCTCTCCTCTCCCTCCTTTCCTCTCCTTTCCCCTCCAAACTTTCTTCTTTTTCCTCTCCCCACCCCTTTCTCTCCCCCTCCCTCCCCAATCCTTTCTCTTTCCCCTCCCTCTCCCTCTTTCTTCTCCCTTCCAGACTTTCTCCATTCCCCCTCCCTCTCCCTCTTTCTTCTCCCTTCTCCATCCCCCCTCTCCACCACCCTTCCGCATTCCCCCCTTTCTCACGTTCTCCCTCCCTTCCCCTCTTCCTCCCCTCCCCTCCCCCACTTTCCCCACTCCCTCCCCCACTCTCTCCCCGAAAATTCACCCGTTTCTTTGTCTCAACCGAAGCGATGGCGAACGATAAAGTTTAAAGACGTTCAGAAGATCGGATGTCGTGAAAATGGCGGCCTCCCTCCGTCCTTCCGCCTAGCCTCTTCGCTGAATTTTTTTTTTATCGAACTTTCGGGGTCCTTTCTCCCTCCTTGTATGAAGTAAGGGAAGTGAGGAAGAAAGAGGAGGGAAAAGGAGAATTGAAGAGGCTTTTGGGTTTATTGTTATTAATATATATATTTTTTTTAATCCCTCCTCCTCTTCTTCTTAATCTTCTTCCTCCTCCTCCTCTTCTTCTTCTTAATCTTCTTCCTCTTACGCCTAGACTTTCTCTAGAACCTTAATTAATTTATTGTAAAATAAGGATAAACAGACACATGTATATAGAAAGATCAATAATAATTATTATTACTATTATTAAAACAAAAGCAATAAATATTGAAGCAATGAAGATTTTGTTTAGAATAAAAAATGGTTTTTAAAAATTATTCTAAACTGAAGGGGAAAGCAAGGGAAAAATAAGATAAAAAACAGCGAGAGAGAGAGAAAAAAAGCTCTTGCGAAAGAGAGAAAGAGCGAACGAGCGAAAGAGCAAGAGAACAAGCAAAAGAGTGAATAAGCGAAAGACAGAACAGGTGAAATAGCGAACGAACGAAAGAGAGAACAAGCAAAAGAACGAACGAGCGAACAGGCGAATAAGGAGAAGAGCGAACGAGCGAAAGAGAAACCGAAGAGACCGAAAAAACGAACAATCGAACAAGTGAAAGGAACGAGCGAAAGAAAGACCAAAAAAGCGAAAGAGAGAAAGACCGAACGACCGAAAAAGCGAAAGAGAGAAAGACCGAACGACCGAGCAAGCGAAAGAGAGAAAGACCGAACGACCGAAAAAGCGAAAGAGAGAAAGACCGAACGACCGAACAAGCGAAAGAGAGAAAGACCGAACGACCGAAAAAGCGAAAGAGAGAAAGACCGAAACTGAAAAATGCGAAAGAAAAACGAAAGTGAAAAAACCGAAAGACGACAAACCGAAAGACCGAAGAGACGAAACGAAAAAGCCCGAGGCCCAAGGGGGCGGGCCGGGCGGCAAGAGCGCGCGGCCGCGACTCCGGACGGACCCACGATAAATCTCACTTACGTAACATCTCCCGTGTATGTCTAATGAAGTCCGGAATTTATAATATAACAAAACACGACTGGGGCGGAGACTTCATCCCTCGGGCCCCCCCGCACGGGGGGGGGGGGGGGGGGGATCGGCGAGAGGGAAATGGCGAGGGAGAAGAGAGGGGGAGGGGGGTCGAAACAGGGGATTGGGGATTCGGACGAGGGATAAGAGAGGGGGAGGGGGTGTCGAAAGAGGGGATTGGGGATTCGGACGAGGTAATGCAGGAGTCGAGCGAGGGGATTCGGACAGGAAAAGGGGGGGTTTGGGGGGGATTCGAACGGGGAAAATACACGGGGTTTCAAAAGGGTGAACAACTAAAAAAATATATATTAAAAATCAAACAAAGGATTTCAAACTAAAAGAAAATCACAAGTAATCGAACGAAAAGATCTGAACGAGGAAATTAAAACAATAAACACGTACAGGGAAATAAAACGAGGGGATACGAACGAAAAAGCGCATAAGAAATCGAATGATTTTTTTTTTTATGGAAATCAAAGAAAAGAAATAGAAGATATCGTGTTTATTAAACGCTGGACTTTCTCGAAACTTTATATTTTTTCAACAGTTATCAAGTCATTCGTTTTGTTTCTTTTTTGTTCTGTTTCGAAGAAACGATGAAAATAATTTTACCTGAGGGGAAACTTACCTAAACTTACTTTCCCTAACTTACCTAAGCTAACTTACCTTTCCCAACTTTCTTACCTACAGTGACCGGGCGCGTTTACTCTCGCTTACCTGTGGAAAGGGAAAGAACATTTTTAGATACTGACAAAATCATTCTTTTTAATCGTTATTTGTTTTTTTTTTTAAACATAAAAATTGTATGCTATAAGTGGTGTGTGGTGTGTTTTTGGGTGTGGGGTGTGTGGTGTGTTGTGTTGTTGTGTGTGTTTGTGTGTGTTTGTTGGGGGGTGTGTGTGTGTGTGTGTGTTTGTTGACAAGCAGACAGACAGAGAGCAGAGAGAGAGGCAGAGAGAGAGGAAGAGAGAGAGAGAGAGAAGAGAGAGAGAGAGAGAAAGGAGGGAGAGAGAGAGAGGGAGGGAAAGAGAGAGAGGGAGAGAGAAGGGAGAGAGGAGAGAGGAGAGAGAGAGAGGGAGAGAGGGGAGGAGAGAAAAAGGAGGGAGAAGAGAGAAAGAGAGAGAGGAGAAACAGAGAGAGAGAGAGAGAGAGAGAGAGAGAGAGAGAGAGAGGAGAGGGGAAGAAAAAAAGAAGAAAAGGGAAAAGGGAGGGGGAACAAAAAAGGGA
>NW_023651567.1:0-31620 GCF_015228065.2 Penaeus monodon
GGGGCCCACCATTTAACCTTCAAATAAAAATGACCAATATCATCTTCTATACTGGGGTCAAAGGTCATGCGCTTTTTGGTACTCCCCACCGCCCTTGTGCCCACTGCAGAGGGCTAATTGGCTGGTAACCCCACTCGTCACCCCTTTTGGCTGTTAGAATTGCTTAAAAACACTCACTTCCCCTTTTTGGGCTGGGGGCGGGGTGGTTTGAAAAAAACATGGAAAAAAAAAATTTAAACCCCCCCCCCCCCCAGAAAATTGAAAAATTTGGATAAACCCATGCAAGGCCCGGCCCAAAGGGGCACCCCACCCTAAACCCAAATACGTGCTTCTGGGGGGCCCAAAAAAAAAAACCCCAAGCCAGGATGATGTCTGTCCACCAGTTGTCCAACAGATGGACTTTTGGTGTTTGGCCCCCCCAGGCCAGCACCCTGGCGGGGGAAGGGGTCTTGAGTCCCCCTCAAAAGGGGCCACCCTTTAAACCGAATCGGGACCCACCAGCAAAAACCACCCAAACAGCTGGTGCCCCCCACGAGCAAGCCAAAAAAGCCAAAAAAGGGGCGGCCAAAAACGACCGGGGCCCAAAGGGGACCGCCCCCCAACGTTTCCCGCATTTCCCAAAGGTTTCCCTGTCAAACCTAAAAGGTTTCGCCCAATGCCTACCAAATGGTCGGGAAATTGGGGGAGCCAACCCCAAAACCATTTTGTAAATGGGGGGGTTGCCGAGATCGGGCCCATGTTTAAATCATGCCCAAAGATAAAAGCCACCCTTTTTTTCCTGCGGAAAAAAAGGGGGTAAAAGATGGGAGGAAAGTGACCTCTCACCACTGAACCCTGGGGAAAAAGGGGTAAAGATGGGGGATTTTTTCCCCGCCCCTTGTATGATTTTGGGGGTTTATCACATACAAACCCCAGGTTGTGGGGGGCTTCCCGTTTGGTCGGAAGGGGGAAGACTCCAACCAGGAAAGTCCTGGTGACCATGAAGGTCCCCCCAACCTCTACCCTTGATCGGGTAGTGGGGGTCTGTAGCAAGGCACAAAACACTGATTTTTCCCTTTAAAGGCCCTAAAAAGAGGAAAAAAAGGGGACAACACCAAATGTCCAAACTGGGGAAAAAGGGGGCATCAGGGCCCTGAGCCGGCTTGCTCTGTCAAAAAAAGGGCCCCCCCTAAGGGGCAAGAGGTTGTTTAAAGAAGCGACCAATTTTTTCCTGCCCCCCTTCAGGGCACCTATGTTTTGGGGGGAAGAATGGGGGAAAAAAGGCCTCCCGCCCTTTCCCTTAAGGGAAGGAAGCCCCCCCCCTACCCGAAACCGGGGGATCTCCGAAAAAACGGGATTTTCCCAAAAAGTGAAAAAAGTGCAGAAAAACCACGGGAAAAAAAAAGGTTCAAAAACGCCCAATCCTCCCCAAAAAGCAGAAGACTCCTTTTGGGATGAGAGGGACATGTCGATCCTCCCGGGAATTGCTGTATTAAACGGAAATTGGCAACCCCCTTGGGAAAAGGAAAAGGGGGGTGAGGAGGGGAAAAGGGGTTTGCGGTCGCCTTTGGGGCCCATTGCCCGGGTTTTTCGCAGCCCCAAAAGGGGAAAAGAAGCTGGAAAGGGCCAAAACGGCCCCATCCTCTCCCTCACCCCGGGGGACGAAAACCCCCCTTCCCCCACTCCAACCCGGGCCATGCCAGCCCTCAAAAGGAGAGCCTAGCCAAGCGGGATTCGGTGCCAAAAAACTGGATCAGAAAAAGCTGACCGGGCCCAGGAAAGGCCAAAAAAAGAATGCAAGAATCAGCCGGGGGCAGAGAAAAGCCGAAATAAACGAGGTCGGGACCTACCAAAGGCTTTTTCACCCCCCAGGGGACCCAGGGGTTTAGCCGACAGCCGAAGAAGACCCCTAAAGCAGCGAGGACTTCGCAATGGAGTTGTCCAGACTCCAAAAAACAGTCAATCAAATAGGGACGATGGTCGGATGTAAATATCAACTAGTATCATCAGGGCCCTGCAACCCAAGTTTTTCGCAGTGAACATCTATGTTTTCCCCAAAAGGGGAGTGCCTCCTCCACGCAATATTCGTTTAAAGGGAGCATTGCCCTCGTTTGCTCCAGGAGACTTTAAAAAGGGGAAACCCCTGTTTGCTTCTCAGGGTTTTTCGGGGTCTTCATGCTGCCACGTTGCTGAGGGCCCAAGCGAGGCCTGTCCCCCCTTGCCCAAGGGGCGAAAATTTTCCCCCTCCCTCCTTTAATACCCGATCACCGCACTGTGGAGATGTTAAAATCTTTTCCCTTTCGAGTTTCCCATTTGGGTGGGGGGTCCCCTAAAATTTGTAAATGTTACGCCGGCCCAGTACAAACCTTGGGACATCAGCCAGGTCTGTGCTTCGGCAGCACGACAGTGATCATAGGGGGAGATTTCAACGCCACCATCCCATTCTGGCCCCCGGGCCGGGCACTGGTTTGCGGCTGGCTATCACACACCCAAACGTGTTTGGGAAAAATTTCCCCCCCCCGGGGTCACTTTTAAATACCCAGGAGCCAACGCATATCAGAGGGGGGGTCCTGGGGAACTCCCCCTGGCCACTGAAAACTCTGGTGGAGAGGTTGGTTGGCATGTCGATAAACCCGTCACTAGGGGCCCCAATTACGGCACTGAAACAAACCCTCAGGGATAGGGGGCCCAGCTGAAAGCCACGACCGAACCAAGAGGAAAAACAGAAAAGGCCAACTGTCAGGCTTTTCAGAACCACCCTTGGCCTGCTGTCTGAGAAGCAATGAACCACAAAAAGTAAAAATGGGGAAGTGTTACAACCAGACTTGTAAATCCCATTGGGGAGGCAGCCTACGGGACCTTCCCCAAAAATGGGCCCTTGGCCCCAGGAGTCAAAGGTGCCTGGTCCTTTAAGCGATATTGGGGAGGTAAACCAAGGGTAAATCCGTGAAAAAAAACATTTCCAAAGGGCAAAGAACCCCGAAAAACCTAGCCTTCCTAAGGGGCTGTCAGAGACGCCCGGGAAAAAATTTCCCAAGCAGAGTCGGGCAGGAAAAGGGGGGCGGGAATGATGCGACCCTTTCGATCGCCACACCCCCCTCTCAGAGCTATGGCAAGGGGGTTAAAGTGAGCTACCAGCCCTCAGCCCCAAGAAAGCCAAAGCACCATGACCCCCCGTAGAGGCGAAAGACTGGGGTAAGAGTTCTCTGCGAGAACAAGTAGCAACAGCCCCGCCACCGAGCTGAGGGAAGACAAGGGGAAAGCCTAAACCCAAAACTTTCTCATACAGAGAAAGGGCAAAACAAAAACCGATAAATCAACGGAATCTTTTCTCTGAGGGAACTAAGAAATCATATAAGCCAGTTGTAACACAGGGCCCCGGGCTTGACGGGATCCTTTCTACCCCATCCCTTTCCCACCTGGGACTAGTATGAAGGGTTGAATTCCCGCAATTTATCAACCCCCTTTGGAAAAAATTCCCCTCTACCCAGAGTTGGAAGGGCGGCTACCCTAGTTCCCATACCTAAACCAAAAGGAACCGGGGAAAATACCCCCCCATCTCCTCCTCCCGCGGGCCCGGCCAAAACAGCCCAGAGGGGTGGTTTCTGGGAACCGGCTCCCATGGAAAAGGGCCTCCACATGAACACCTCCACAGGTTCACCCCCGGGGAATGAGCACAGCCCTAGCCCCAAATTTTTTACCCCAAAATAAGCACGGGGACATCTGGGTAGTATTTCCCTTGGCCTGTGAAGGGGTTTTGAATTGGCAAGTTTCCCCTTGCCGTTCAGGAGACCTGATCTAAAAAGGAATCAGGCCGAACGCCACACTTGTACATTACATAAAGAAAATTTTGTGGCAAAGCCAAATTTTTGAGACAAAGCCCCAGAACAAAGATATCGGGGCTGGGAGAGATTATGCGGTGTTTACAACCCCGGGTACCGGAGCACCCGGTTTGGGACTCCCCCTGCCATGGTAAGGCCCCTGAGTGTCAGAAATAAAAGAAGGGGACCATAAAAAAACCGACCAGGCCCGGGCCCTAAGTGAAAGGCCCGGGGAAAGGGCCCGAACTTCACAAAACTCCTAGCTAGCAAATTAGGGTTTAGCATCCCCCGGGCCTCTAGAGAGCAGACAAGAGCCGCGGTATAAAAAGGAACTGGGTTTTTTCCCGAGTCAAATTCCAAGGGGCCCCCTATCCCAGCACATGCCACTAAAAATGGGAAAGCCACAGGGTGGGGTTCTCCAAATCCGCCCCTGAAACCCTTAAAGTCCGGGTTTTCCCCAAAATAGACCTCCCCCGTGGGGGCAAGACATCTCCCATGCAACGATCATCTTGGGTATCATCTCCATTGGGGCCTAAAGCCTAAAAAAAAGCCAAAAAATTTTCTGGACCTTGTTCCGAGGAGTGTTTTCAGGGCAGGACTAAAGATCTCTGAAACCAAATCCAAGGCCCCAATTGAAAATCCCGGGAATTGGGCTTTTTAGGTAGTCCTGAAAACCCCCTCCCTCCCTTTGGGGGGGGATAGCCGGGCCCTCTCCTTCTAGAAGGAGGTCCAAATCCTGGTTTACCCAAAAAAAAAATCAAGACGGTTTATGAGAGCAAAGAAGGGGGAAGACGCCCTAGGAAACCAGACAGTACTAAGATCATTTCTATGTACAGCTGTCGGCCCATTGTAATTATGCCTTCCTCACTCGATTGGCATTTAAAAAGAAATTTTAAAACCAATGGGGGGGTCCAAAAAAGAAGGGCCAACCAGGGTCATTCTGGGTGCCCCCAAAGGGGGGTAAGGTCCTCAAACCCCCTAGTGGAAAGGGAAACCCTTTTCCCCCTTTGGGCTCTCAAGATCTAAGGCGGCCCAATTCTTTTCCCAAAAGGGCATCCAGGCTCCCAGGGGAAAACAAGCCCAAAGAAAAATAGTCAGACGCCCAGAACAAATAACAAGCTGTTTGCAAAAACTCCTGGCTGTCCCCCACAGCCAGGGGGTTAATACTTTTTGCCAAGGGCATGGGCTCCCCCTCCTGACTTTTTTCAAGCTCTGCTGTGGGGACAAAACCCCGTAGATTTTTCGATCATGGACTGGAAACCAAAAGAATGAATATTCCCACCTTCCTAAAGGCAGAGGGTTTATTGCAACCATCCTCCTTTTCCCGGGGAGCAGAAAAACCCTTTAAAAGGATGGATGGGCCCATCCCCTTAAACCCCCACGGGAGGGCCCCCCCCCCCTGCTTAGCAGCAAGGGAAACCACAAAAACCATTTAGGGTTTAAAAGACAACGCCTCCCCCGCTACAGGCAAAAAGGAGGTTTCTATCATGGGGCACTTTAAACCACGCGGGTTTGTGAGGGAAGGCTGTGGGCAAAACACACAGGGCTCCAAAAGGGAAAAAAAAAAAAACCCCTTTTTTTTTAGGGCTTCCCAGCGCCACCCCCTGAAAATATCTACCTTGGGGACTACCATCCTCACACTGGCACAGGGGTTCTTGAAAAAGGGTAAAGAATTTTCATAAATTTGGGGTTTCCCCCCCACTAGGGATCAGGGAAGGGGAAAAGCTTGCTGACAGACTAGCCAGAGTTGGCAGGGGTATTTCCCCCCCAATCACCTGATTAATTTTATCGGAAACTGAAAATTACTTTGGGGTGAAAATGTAAAGGTGATGGGACCTCCTTTCCCCCTGCAGTTCAAAAAGAAACGAGATCCTCCCCCTTGGCCACTGGTATCCAGACGCCACCGGCTTTTGAACCCCCTGGGGACTCTCTGAAAAAAACAGAGGTGCAGAAGGGCCTTCTGCACAGAATTTCACCTGTTACCACTGTGCATGGCCGATTTCCCAAAAAAAAAGAACGTGAAGAAGGGGGTTGCATGCCTTGCGGCGAGCCGAAAAGCCACACGTACATTACTAAGAGGGGAATTTTTGTGCCCCACGCAATTTCCCGGGGACAAAAACCCGGCCCGAAAAACCCCCCTATTGTGTGGTAGAGATTATGGGGGGATGTTTACCCAGGCTACTGGAGCAACCCCGCGGTATCCCACTGCCTGGTTAAACCCCCGGGGTGTTCAGAACTAAAATGAGAGAGCCATAAAAGCCGGGGCACAGGCCGGGGCCCTAAGTGAAAGGCCCGGGGAAAGCTAGAACTTCACAAATCTCATAGCTAGCAAATGAGATCAGCATCCTCCGGTCCTCTAGCAGAGCAGACAAGAGCAGCGGTATCACAAGGACTGCCCAGTCCTTGCCGACTGGGGAACTTACCAGCTCCCCCGTTGATCTCCTACTTCATCATCAACACACAGCCATACCTGTGGGCACTCACACCCACAACAAACACTCCCCAAAGAGATAAGACACCAGTAACCTCAAATAGTAGATGACTTACTATCATTTACTATAAAAGGAAAGGCAAATTTAGCTAGGCTAGTTGAAGGGCATGCCTTAATGCCCTTAATAAGGTAAAAGATCATTATTGGCCATGGTGAGCCCAACACAAATGGGGAAAGGAAACGGTCTACCCCTCAGGGTCCCCATGAGGGGTAAGGGCTACGCAATTAACCAAGGGAATACTGTGCATATGGCTCCCTGACTCCGTTTATAAACTGACAAAGCCAGCCTTTCCTCCTTTCAGCACGGCTCTCGCACATTAAGAAGTGGATAGAACCCGGGGATGAAGAGATGGAAAAGGAAAGGAAAAAGACTATGCAGAATTAGTTGAGAGGGCCGAGGTCGAAGGTAGGGGTGATTCCCAATATTGGGCCCGTCTCCATCCAGAGCCCCCCTACAACGAGCAAAGAATTAGGTGGGGGTATGGATTTCATTTGGCACCAAAAAAATCAGGCAGCTGTTAATACAGGAGGAGAAATACATAAGAGTGTAGCTTGGGGGCAAAGCCCCCTGGTAAAGTTTTTGGATATCCAGTATGGTCAATGGTCAAAAACAAATGTACCAGGCATCAAAGGTTACACAGCATTATGGTAAAGTATTATGGTTCAAAACAATATATGACAATTTGGTATCAACCATTACTATCACCAAGACCTAACTGTTCTGTTCAGAAATAAACATGCAAATTGACCAAAACTGTCTAAGCACTTCTTTGCATCGCTGATCAGCCATATGTTGCGTATAATTCACTTGTTTCACTTTTCATTCTGAAGCAAAGTTTATCATTCGTTAATGATGAGTAAATAAAATAATGTATAATATCGGGAATATATTACAGTGACGGAAGTTCTACACCGCAGAGAAGTCTACCCAGTGAAAATCACCTCAATGTGCACAATTAAGTGTCACATGTTTCATTGGTTGTACCAGTAACTACCAATTGCCTGTTGAGACATCGAAAGAAGTCCATTCTTGTAGTACATACCTGAAAGTATTGCCTTTGGCTACACATAAATGATGAATAATATCAAGGGGAGGGTGGATGGAGAATGGCATGGAACCTACAACACCCTGAAGACAATGCTTTGACCTTATCTTTCGCGTACTAGGAAGCGTCAGACACTAACTTTCACAATGGTTCTCTCTACCCATGCCAGCTAATCCAGTTGTCACTTTACCATGACTAGGAAGGTTATCTGTGGGTACTCCTTAAGACCTCCCCCCTAACGGAAGCCGCCATGCCGTGGTGGGGGGCTTGAGGTCCCTATGATCTGGTAAGCCAGACCAGAGGGCTACCCATACTGGAGGGGTCACAAGTGAGGGATGAGACAAAATGGCTTCCTGGTGCACCAAGGCCTAAGAGGGGATGGTGCACCCACCCCTGGTTCATTCCATCTTGGACTAGGGAGAACTCTCCCACGTGTGTTTGCCGTGCGTGGCATCTCGTATTACCAGGAGACAGGAGTCCTGGAGGTTGAGCGATGCTGCACGCTGCAGTCCTGCAGCTAGCAACACCTCTTTGGTCCTTTATTCTGGTTAGACGGGTGGCTTGACCAAGCCCGGTCAAGTCAATCGGCTGGTCAAATATGGCTAGGGTCAAGCAGACACTATTCAGTCGGTAGCCCATAGGTCCCGCGACTGCCATCAGTACTGTAATAGTGGCTGCGTATATTTCCTCATTCCCTGTGGCTGCTGAGAGATTTTGAACCCCAACTATAGCTTCTCCTCGGACTCCATGGTGGGTGGAGGGATGAGGAAATGAAATCAATTTGTATGAGTACTAGAAATTTACAACTGCCATCAGTACTGTAATAGTGGCTGCGTATATTTCCTCATTTCCTCAGACCCGAGCCAAGGCCAGGCGTGTGCTATAGGAGGCTAGACAGACGTCATGGAGACAGTATATCTCCTCGATTAACTCTGGGATCCCTTAGCATGGGTATGGGACAAGGTGTGTAAGATCACTGGAAAGAGCAATCCATGTCACAACCTGCTCTGAAGATAGATGGCATAATCATCACAGATAAAAAGAGATGTTGCAATGAGCTAGTGTACTTAAGCTGCAGAGCCTGAAACGAGATCCATCCAGAGGGTCATTGCAACCATCACTCCTCTGGGCAGCAGATGGATCGGTCAATCCCTTAACCACACTGCAGGCGCTGGCTTCGCAGCAAGGGATGCCACAATATCTATGAGGGTAACAGACAATACCCTGCTACAGGCAGAGGCAGTTGCTATCATGGGAACACTGAGCCATGCGTCCGTGAGGGAAGGACACGTGGTCATACACAGACTCCAAAGGAGCCATTGACTGTCTTCAGCAGCGCTCACCCACTGACAATATCTTCTGACTACCATCCTCACACTGGCACAGAGGATTCTTGCACAGGCTAGAAGAATTATCATAAACTGGGTTTCCAGCCACATAGGGATCAGAGGGAATGAGCTTGCTGACAGACTAGCCGAAGCTGGCAGGGGTATGCACCTTAATCCCATGATAATAAATCAGAGCCAAAAATTACTTAGGAAAGAAGTGTACGGTGATGGCAACCTCCTTCCTCCTGCAGCTTCACAGGGGAAAAGAGATCCTCCCCCTCAGCCAGCTGGTACTCAGACGCCACCGGCTATGAACCACTGGCACTCTCTGAAATAAACAACAGAGGGGGCAGAAGTCATTCTACACAGAATGCGCTTAGGTTACCACTGTGCATGGCAGATTATACAAACAATAGAACGTGAAGAGAGGTGTTGCATGCATTGCAGCGAGCCGAATGCCACACATGTAATTACTTAGAGAATTGTGTGCACTCACAATTGCTGAGACAAAACCAGCAGAACACAGCTGTTGTGCTGGTAGAGAGATTATGCGAGATGCTTACACCACGGCTACAGGAGCGCCTGCTGGCAATCTCACCGCCACGGTAAGCATCGAGTGTCAGAACTAAATGAGAGCCATAAAAAACTGACACAGGCTGGGACATATTGAAAGGCCCGGACAAAGCTAGAACTTCGCAAATCTCATAGCTAGCAAATGAGATCAGCATTCCCCAGTCCTCTACAGAGCAGACAAGAGCAGAAGCACCACAAGGACTGCCCAGTCCTTAGCCGGCTGGGAGCCTGCCGTTTATCACCGACTTCACCACCAACACACCAGCCATACCTGTGGGCACTTACACCACAACAAACACTCCCCAAAGAGATAGAGAAATGTAGATGATTTACTATCATTTACTATAAAAGGAAAGGCAAATTTAGCAAGGCTAGTTGAAGGGGCATGCCTTAATGCCCTTAATAAGGGTAAAAGATCATTATTGGCCATGGTGAGCCCAACACAAATGGGGAAGAAGAAACGGTCTACCCCTCAGGGTCCCCATGAGGGGTAAGGGCTACGCGATTAACCAAGGGAATACTGTGCATATGGCTCCCTGACTCCGTTTATGACTGACAAAGCCAGCCTTTCATCCTTTCAGCACGGCTCTCGCACCTCAAGAAGTGTACAGAACACAGGGATGAAGAAGAGAAGGAAAAGGAAAGAAGAAAAGACTATGTAGAATTAATTGAGAGGGCCGAGGTCGAAGGTAGGGGTGATCCCCAATACTGGGCCCGTCTCCATCTCCAGAGCCCCTCTACAACGAGCAAAGATTTTGGTGGGGGTATGGACTTCATTTGGCACCAAAAAATCAGGCAGCTGTTAATACAGGAGAAATACATAGGGTGTGGCTTGGGGGCAAAGCCCCCTAGTAAAGTTTTTGGATATCCAGTATGGTCAATGGTCAAAAACAAATGTACCAGGCATCAAAGGTTATACAGCATTATGGTAAAGTATTATGGCTCAAAACAAATATATGACAATTTTGTTATCAACCATTACTAACTTTCACCAAGACCTAACTGTTCTGTTCAGAAATAAACATGCAAATTGACCAAAACTGTCTAAGCACTTCTTTGCATCTCTGATCACCCATACGTTGCGTATAATTCACTTGTTTCACTTATCTTCATTCTGATGCAAAGTTTATCATTCGTTAATGTTGAGTAAAATAATGCAAAGGTTATTACTTCATACCGGGAATATATTTACAGTGACATAAGTTCTACACCGCAGAAAAGTCTGCCCAGTGAAAATCACCTCAATGTGCACCATTAAATGTCACATGTTTCATTGGTTGTACCAGTAACTACCAATTGCCTGTTGAGACATCGAAAGAAGTCCATTCCTTGTAGTACATACCTGGAAAGTATTGCCCTTTGGCTACACATAAATGATGAATAATATCAAGGGGAGGGTGGATGGAAAATGGCATGGAACCTACAACACCCTGAAGACAATGCTTTGACCTTATCTTTCGCGTACTAGGAAGCGTCAGACACTAACTTTCACAATGGTTCTCTCTACCCATGCCAGCTAATCCAGTTGTCACTTTACCATGACTAGGAAGGTTTATCTGTGGGTACTCCTTAAGACCTCCCCCCTAACAGAAGCCCCCTTGCCTTGGTGGGGGGGCTTGAGGTCCCAATGATCTGGTGAGCCGGACTAGAGGGCTACCCATACTGGAGGGGTCACCAGTGAGGGATGAGACAAAATGGCTTCCTGGTGCACCAAGGCCTAAGAGGGGATGGTGCACCCACCCCTGGTTCATTCCATCTTGGCGGGAGAACCCCCCACGTGTGTTTGCCGTGCGTGGGCATCCCGTTTCCCAGGAGAAGGGCCTGGAGGTTGAGCGTGCTGCACGCTGCGTCCTGCAGGAGAACACCTCTTGGTCCTTTATTCGGGTTTAGAGGGGGGTTTGCCCAAGGCCCGGTAAGTAAATCGGTGGTAAAATATGGCTAGGGTCAAGGGACACTATTCAGTCAGTAGCACTAGGCCCCACGACTCCCATAAGTACGTAATAGTGGCTGTTTATTTTTCCCTCATTCCCTGTGGTGCTGGAATTTTGAACCCCAACTATAGCCCCCCTCGACTCCAGGTGGGGGGGGGGAGAGAAATGAATTAAATTTTGTATGAGTACTAAAAATTTTCCCTTTTCCAGTTTCCAAAGGGCATGAATGGGAACGTAAGGGTTTCCCGGGCCCCCAAAACGGGTAAGAAGGGAAAAGTCCTCCTAAATCCACTAAGGAAATCCCCTGGTAAAAATAAAAGCATTTCATATAGTAAGTACCAGTATGAAGATGGGGGATCTTGTATTTTAAAGTACACAAAAAATTGTTAAAGTTATGTCAACGTGATCCTCGCATCACCCCCAGCAAGATGGTGGGGATGGTTGAGGTTTCGTCACCAAGGGGAGTGACGTCTGCGTGCAATATGAACTTCCCTGGGGCTCAAGTTTCATTTCTCCTCACAAAACCCTAATCAGTGTAAGGGAATGGTTTTTTCCCCGAGACCTGATGGGGTATTCTAGAAAAACTGTAAGAATAGAGAACTTTGAGTGTGGCAGTAAAAAAAACGTCTTAATTTGATGGTTTGGAACAGTCAAAACCCGCTCTTAACACATTAGTCCTTCAGGAATAAAGTTATGTAGCATGGTACCACCTAAAGGGTAAAGCCTGTGTGTGCCCAACCCTATGCGGTGCTCCACTCCCGGGGGTTTTGGGCATGGGGCCCAACTCTTCCCTTTTTTAAAGAAAAGGGACAACCAAAAATTTTTGTTAAAGAGGGTAAAACGGGTAATAAAGGGAGATGCAACTGCCCGGGGCCCAAATATCGTTCCACTGCAAAGAACCCCATGAAGCTTCTTCAAAGAAATAAAAAAGGGTAAAAATTTAAAAAAGAAAGTATTGGTAAAAGGAGCAAGGAGAAATTTTCCAGAGGCAAAGCGACGTCCCCCGTGGCTTTTTGCACAGCCGGGTGGGGCCTTTGCTTCGGTTCTACCCCCTCCTCCCCCCACCAACCCTTTGCCCCCAATGCTTCTTACGCACACACTGCCCTTCCTCTAAACCTAGTCCCAAATTGCTGACAATGCCTCAGGTGAGTTGTTCCACCAGAAAAGATAGGAGTGGGGGTCTTTTGAGGACCCTACTCCTTCCAAAGTAAGGTTTTGGGAAACCACAGGCAAGGCTCCAAGGCCTTAACGGTAAAAGCTCAGCTCCCACCACACAAGGGCCTCGTGTGGGCGAAGCCCTAAATAAAGGCCGGGCACGCCCTTTGCCCAGGGAAAGGAACCCCTGAACGCCCCAAGGAAACCTGGGGGAAACTAGTTCCAAGGTAAACAAATTTTAAAAAGGTACTCCAGGATCCTGGAAAGGGACGCCAAAAAGGGTGAGGAAAAACCTTTGACCACGGTGTGCCAAACCCTTTTGAAGAAATAATTAAAAAAAAGGATCCCCAATCCAATGGAACGCCAGGGAATTCATGCAAAATGGGAAGAACTAACAGATTTCATGTAACCCATTGTGTATGCCTACAAGAGATATGACAAGAAAATCGCCCCCCATTTTCCGAGAGGTTTCCAAATTTCAACCCCATTAGGGAACCTTTGCAATGGCCCTCATGGAGGATTAGCATAATGGTACGCCCAAGATATTTCCTTCCCATCACCGCCAAACACTGGAGGTGAAGGTTGTAGAATGGGTTTACAGACTTTCACTGTTGTATCCATCTCCCTTTCCTCCACATAATCTGAACATTAATGTTTTTGGAGGATCTATTGGGCATTGCCACACCCATTTCACTCTTGGGGAGTTTTCAAGGGTTTGGCATCACCTCGGGGGGGGCTTTGTGAAACCCTCGAGGAAGGGCCTTGGAGTCCTTGTTCTTAAGAGTGATGCAGTTTTTTTGAACAGTGAACTCCCAAAATTTTCCCAAATTCAAAGGGGGACTTTTCCCAATACAGACCTACAATGGGGTCCCCCTATTACGTTAAAATTAAATTGGGCAGGTCATAAAGATTTGCTGGAAGTGCCCAAATTTTACAATATTTTTTGGACGAGGTGAAGGTATTCCAGCCAATGGAGTGCAGAGATGCGACTTGAACATGCGGACGGGAATCTTTTAGATCAACGCAGTATTGCAAGGTTGTGAATGATTCCAGTCTATTAAGGTGCTTTTTAATGCCTCACATCACAATTCACCTTGCAGCAGAAGCATCCATTCCTAAAAGAGGGGCCCCACTACCGTCAAATCCGACCAGGTGCTCTAAAGAATCCCAAAAGCTGTCAGAGCAAAAAAAAGCTGCATTAAGGAAATTAAAACGCGCCCCAGCTTGTAACTTGATAAATTTACAAAAAACCCCGACCCCAAGGCCAGGCGCGTGCTAAAGGGGCTAGACGGGACGTGGGAGACGTATGTCTCCCGTTTAACTCTGGCCCCCCTTAGCATGGGTAGGGGAAAGGGTGTAAGATCGCTGGAAAAAGCTATCCATGTCCAACCTGCTCTGAAGATAGAGGATAAAACACACGTGAAAAATGTTTCAAATGAGCTAGCTAAATCCCCAGCAGAGATTTCCCTTGGCATCTTGCCGCCGATTCTCCACTTTTCGGGCTGAACAGGAACCCCCAGTGTCTTCTTCAGTAGGGGCCAGAAACTTCCAAAAACTTGCCATTTTTGCACAAATGGGGACGCTTTGCGCTCTGCGTAAGACTGCCCAGGGAAATGAAATATCCCCCACCAAATGTTATCTCATTACCAGGAGCTCCCCCGAAGTTCCCGTTACCATTTTAAAAGGATCTAAGGGGGGGCACAGTGCCTCCCCATGAAGGGAATATAATCATTCCTTTTTTAAACCCCCGGCAAAGAGGTTTTCCCCACCAGGGGAAATTTCAGACCAATTTCCCTCACCAGCTGCATCTGCAAGCTGTGGAGAAAAGGGCAAATTCAGGTTGACATGGCTGTAAAAAAAAACTTGTTGACCCCTATCAAAATTTGGGTTCAGAAAATTAAAATGACAAGGCACTTAGGAGGAATTCCTTGAACCGCGCCCTCACATGTAGTCTTCTTTGCCTTTAAAAAAGGGTTTAAAAAATATTGGGGAAACATGGGATCTCTGAAACTTTTTGACATTGGTTTAAGAGGACATTTCCCACCTTATACAAAGTTTTCCTTCGAAAGGGAATTTTGAGTTTTGGGTAGGAAAAGTTTCTCTAACCTGGAAAACGCTGGAAGGGGTCCACAAAAGGGGGTTTTTAAGTGTATGTTTGCCTTTTCTATAAATGACATCGTAAAAGGGTTTAAGTGCGTCTCATGTAATCTGTAGGATGACTTTTTCACTGTAGCTCAGGAGGAACTTTCAGGATGGGCAAGGGGTGCGCAGACTGCAAAAAAACAGGTGTAAAGTGGCAACATATCAGGTTCAAATTTTCTCCAAGCAAGACCCTGGCTATACATTTCCACAAACGAGGAAAGTTCCATCCTTCCCTCATTTTGGAGCAAACCCACTGCAATTTTTCCAAGAGGGGAAGTTAATTTGGGGCAAATTTTTTGACTAAAGACTTTCAGGGTGTCTCCATTTAAAAAATTTAAAAATGAAGGCACAAAACCCTTTATTTTGCAGGTTTTTTCACATTTATCTTGGGGTGCCCGACCACCCCCAATCTTCTAAAGGCTTTTCGAGCACTTTTTCTAGTAAGCTTGAAGGATCAAACTTTTCAATTCTCCCACGTTCCCGGATGTTGGACTTTTTTATAATGAAGTTCTCAGAATCGACGGGGGGTTTCAGGGGCTTCACCGTGGATTTCCCCGTATGCGAGAGTGGAAAAACCCCCTTTTTTATTCACCGGGACAAAAGAACCAGATTTACTAACGAGACTACAAAAGGGAATCCGGGGTCTCCACATCCAATTTATTTTAACCCCCCTTTAGGATAAAATCCATGGGAGGAGAATAGGAATCTGTAGAATAACTAATTTAGTCTCATAAAGGGTTTTGGTGTTGGAATAACCCCAAATTCCCCCTTTGGGCTAATCAAGTCGAGGGATTTTGGGCGGGAATTTGGGAAAGGGGAGATATCTAAGCATAAGTCAGATTTCTAGCAATTTTAATACCAAGGATCGGGCGCAAAAACACAGATGGTTTTGAAATCTGAAAATTGTGGGTTTTTGCAAACAGGGGCAGAAGGTATTCTCCAGCAGCCCCGATTTTTACTGCAGAGTTACATGCCATCCTTGCAAGGGTTAAAAATGATAGAGATCTTTTGAGCCATTTTTTGTGATAATTTTGACCCCGTAGTGCCCTTTCAAGCAATCAAGAGTTAAACTCATACATCCAATAGTGAGGGAGGTTCAAAATTGCTTGCACTGATGCAACACGTAAAAAGAAACGTGTGGGGGCCAGCGCATTTGGGTCAGTGGGAATGACGGCTGATCAAAAGGCCAAGGAGCTACCCCTCAGCCCTTTTGATGCTGTTTTCCTCTCCCACACAAGGCTTTAAACCCCCATCAGTTTTCGTCTTGCATTAAAGGAAGGAACAATGGGGGCATATCTCCAGAAATAAAAAAGTTAGAGATGCCCTTGGCAGTTGGGGGACTAGCATCCCTCCCCAAACCCAAAAAAGGGGAAATGTGCATCGGGCACACACGAGATCTGGGCCGATGATGGCTAAAAATCGAGCACTTTTTGAGGGATGCCCAAAAAG
Source organism: Penaeus monodon (assembly GCF_015228065.2). Classification (NCBI taxonomy): domain Eukaryota; kingdom Metazoa; phylum Arthropoda; class Malacostraca; order Decapoda; family Penaeidae; genus Penaeus; species Penaeus monodon. The sequence continues at coordinate 15,916 of NW_023651567.1, forward strand.
CCTTAACGACGCAAATGAGTGCAAAGAGTGCAACATTCTCAGACCAAAGACGTTATGTATTTTCTCCCCATATACCTGAAGAAAGATTGGGGGGGGATTGTGACAGAGGGTCTTTTTATTTTCCCTTAGGAGACTTAAATTTTTTTAAAAATTTAAATTTTCAATTTTTTTGCAATAATTTTTTTTAGGTTTAAAAGAATATTTATGCTTTTATTTTTAATGTTTTTTTTTTTAAGAATTATTTATGATTTTTAAAGTTTTTAAAATTTTAAAATTTCTATTTTAAAAAGGTATTGCCACTTTAGCTGTGAGCGGCAGATAATTTTTAATAACAATCAATCCTTATGCCTTTATCTGGTTTTCCAAAAGGGGTTGTCCCATCCCCGCCCTATGGGCTGACCAAATGACGTCAACATGATGTCCAGTGCCTTGGGTGTTTACAAATTTGGAGTGTGTTTCTAATGCACTAACCTGGAAAGCAGACCTGAAAAATCTCAAGACGATTATTTTGGAGTCACTGGGTGCACTACTGGGGGAAAAACAAGAAGGCAAAGGGTACCAGAGACCTCAAAGATTGCTGTGGACTGGTACTGGCCAGGCCCAAAGAAAGTTTGGTACAGTGGAATATTATTTTTAATGAGTTCTGAGAACTGACTGCAACATCCCAAACTGGCCCGCTAGGAGGGGCCAACTCCCAGCCAAGAGTAACAAGAACATGTGTACGAGAGAATCCACATCCATCTATGAGGATAATTAATGCCACCGGAAATGCCCTTTCCCAAATGCTGGAAGAAAAAATTTGGCCCTTTTTCCTGGGACTGTCAAAAAAAAACAAAAAAAAATGTGTGGAGTACAAATTGCCCTGAAGACTAAATTCCTTTCTGTGTACAAATAAGCTGAAAACCAGTTCCCGGGAGAACCATTTAGGTGTAGCCACGAGCACAACCTTTCCCCTTCCTATCATCAATGGTAGTAATCCTGACCTCAACCTCCTGACTGCTAGTGGCATCTCCAAGAAAGAAGGAACCTATTCACGACCACAAAGCAGCATGTGCTGTGCATGGCAACATGGCCTATGCGGTGCAGGCCGAGCAACACCAATCAGCAGAATCAGCAGCCGCGGACAATAATAGACGCGAACCTATTATCTGTCACTGCTGTTGCTGTACCCATGGTTCCTCAAGGAAGATCGTCTGTAATCACTGGCGGTGGCAGAGGGTTATTTACACCAGGCTGAAGGGCATCAGCTGAAACCCGAGATGACATGTTTGCTGCTATATCAGCGGGTATCTCGTGCCACTTAAGTCCACAGCTCCACATGAGGAGAGTTCCCTACCCAGGGAAGAGACGACCGAGCGCCTCTGTCAAACGAGACAAGTTCAGGTTCAGTGGCTGCGAAACCAACTTGGGCAGGCGGCATGCTAGTCCCCTCACCAATGCCAAGTAGAAGGGGTCTAACAAATCCCCCTGGCCACAAGGTACTCTTAACTCTTCAAAGGCATATTGCTGCCTGAAATGTGCCTCCAGAGGGTGTACTGCTTTGCCAGTAGGCGTTTGTCACTGTCCCTTAGGAAATCACAATCCCCTGAACCTCATAAAAAGCTAATACGATATTCTGCTGAGAAAGAATCCCACTTGCGACAGGCTTCGTTAGTGCCGAGTGACAAATTTAGCAGCGATTGCCCGTGGCCGGGACCCCCCCGCGCGCCACTCACCGCAGGCGACCAAATCAGAGCGTAAGCTCGTTAACAGCCTTGAGCTTTTATTGAAGTTTATGCTTTTGAGAAACAATGTTTTGCGTGTTCGTAAAGCTAAAATGCAGTCGCATCACTACTGTAATGGATAGTATAGTATGTTTTAGTATAGTATAGTAATAATGCCATGTGCGTTACTCTCAGTAACATATCTAACCACATTGTGAGGGGAAGTCAGATCTTATAAAAAGATATTAATTTATCATACATGCCACTCAAAGTGGCGTGCCACTCCTCGAAACCGCCGTACATGCACAGTCCCACGTTGCACTCCGCTCAGTAGCTTCTGCTGCTCTTCCTGCGCCCATGCACAACCTTACAACCACCACCTTTACCGGTCTCTGTGGTACGGTGCGGTCGACTGCCGGGGCGCGACCGTCGATGGACACGGCCACGCTCTACTACGTCGAGTCGGCCCCTTCTCTGAACTGCCCCCAAGAGCTCGGAGGCGAGCCAAACTCGGAAGGCCTTTGTGATACTCTGATCCCAGGGCACAATGACGGCCAGGGATTGGCAATGGCCATGTCAGATGGAAAAAAATACCTTCCTGTAACCAGACCTTGGAGCGGCGAGTCGTTGGGTAGTTAAAATGGCCATTGATCACCAACGTCGAACCTTTCATGCCGACCGTTGTAATCTTTTACTACCAACGGCTTGTCGCCCATCCATGGGCCGCGGTATGGAATGGAGACAGACAGCATGCGCCCCAAGAAAAATGCCAAACAAAATACAAAACACACCAACCCTCATCTTAAACGATATGCCACTGAATGCGAATGCAGCAGCGGTAATTGACAACATCCACACACTACCACTGTTTCAACCAGCTGTCGGCCGCCTCGTGTTGAGTCGAGTGGAAGCTCCATGGCAGGAATCCGCGGTGATGCCGCGGGGATCGCTAGCGTAACATACTGTTGGCAAAGGATTAATACGACTCAAAACTACATGACACTTCGAAGTCAAGGCGTGAAGTCATGAAGGAGTAATTGGGGTTTTCAGAGGAAGCAAATTTAATAAGAAATACTTTGAAACAACGGTAAACAAAATTGAAATAAACTGCATAGGCTTCTCCTCACTAACTGCACCAACTGGTAAGAGATTACTACAAGGTTCTGCCCTGCCGGTGTCCCATTAAATTAAAGAAAGGGCAGAAAAAAGCTGGACCGAAATTAGCTTAATGTGATAAAACACTAAAAAATAAACCCCAAAGCAGACAAGGTAAACTTACCAATTTAACATGGTCCACTACCTACCCAATAATCCACAAAGAAAATAGAAATGATGAGAATGAAGAAAATGCATTTTTTTTTTACCTGGTATAAAAAAAAATAACGAAACAATTAAATATATACTCAGACGAATCAAGACTTCGATAATTTTACTCATCCTAAGGAGGGTTGTAACTTTTTTCTCCCTTTGTTCCCCTTGACCTATAGGCATGGTTTCTTAACTCTGGGGGGCAGCGGGGGGGGGGGGGTCAATATTTTCCACCGGGGTGCGGACTCTTGGGAAAAAAAAGGCAGTGATTTCTCTAATTGTTATTTATCTCTTAACGGCGAGCATGGTCCACAATGGAAAGTTTCAATTATGTCACTAATTCATACTCAATTGAAGAAGAAACTATCAAAACAGTTATAATTCTTTAAAATCTGAGGGAATTTTTATTTTACAGGACGCAAGGGAGCGTTGGAGGGAAGACAGATTCGGTTCACAGTTGAGGTAATGATGATAAACAGTACATCAAAGAACCACTCAAAGATTACGAAAGGTTTAATAAATAAAAAAGGGAAAAAAGGAGGAGAAAAGGTTAATGTTACCGAGAGCGACGTTAAAAAAGATGGAAATGGACACCGCTCATCTATAGAACATAATAGAGAATAAACAACAGGTACAGCTGCAGCGGCTTCCTATAACCGCAAAAATGACAAAGATACGTTTTGCAGGTCACCTTCAGAGACTGTCCATAGAACCCTGACACAGCCAGAGTCTGATGTCTCGTTCCCCTAATGGACAAAGCTAATGAAAGGAAGTGGGGGGGGGGGGGGGCTTTCCTGTTAGGGACAATAAATAGAAGTCGGGAAGGTGAGCTGAGGAATTTTGGGTCGCATGTGAGCGGTTTTAGGACTGGAAGGTGTGTCGCCTCTCTTGTAACAAGAAAAATAAAAAAGAATGCTATAAATATTTCAATTCTATGGAAGGAAAATAACCTCTAAACCTCAGAATCACAAATACTTTTCAAATATAATCGGGGGGGGGGGGGGACAATAGTAAGGCCATTAGTGGAACGAAGTTTAAAACAAGTCGAATATTTCCCTACTAGGAGTAAAATTGCCCAATTATTACCCGTCCTTCCATATTTCTTAAAATATTCGCCGGCGTTTATTGTATGCATCAACAGCAATTCTGATTTTTTCTGAATCCACAGTCCATCTAACACGAACTGGAGCTGTTAACAGCTTTATTGCTTTTTAAAGAAAAAGATTACTATATTTTCAGTAATTTTTTTCAGTTTAACTAAACAAAACAGTTTTACATCTTTTCTTAAGTTCTATATTTGGAAAAACGACCAACTTCCTTGGGGCCTACGCTTCAAAGTATCTGGGCGGGTGGATAAAGCTACAAGACTACCTTCCTGAATTGACAAGAGGATGTTATCTTGTGGTAATCCTAAACGACAATATAGGCAATGAACAGACTGCAGTCGCAACGCATTAACTAAACTGCAAGATGATTTCCCCATTATTATAAACCTAAAAATCTAAAATGCCATTTAAAAGGTGATTATAGAAATTTGTCTCATTTACATCCAATCCCACTGCCGGAGGAAAAGGGAATACCGTTTCCCTTGTTCCTTTTCTCCTTGCGAAAGACGAATCGGCAGTGTATCCTGGAATTCCAAACGCTACTGCCAATCTTTCATGAAGAAGGCCAGACACCAAGTCTTCAAGCGAGTTCGTGGAGTACCAATGCTCGGTCCGTGGGTTGGAGGGAAAACTACATTGTGCAGTTACCTTGGTCGGCCATGACAGCATTGCCGGAGTTTCGTGAGAAAGGTCTACAGTGTGGACCCACCAGCCCTATCAGAAGTATACCGGCTCGTCCCTCCACGAGTTTTTGAAGGACCCTAAAACCAATAGGAAAAGGAAAATTTACTCTAAAACAAAAACAGTAATTATAAGTCTTAACAAACGGTGAGGGGAATATTTATTACAGATGCAAGGGAGGCGGGTGGGAAGGACAGATTACTAAAGAGTAGGGGGGGGGGGGGGTAGTTAAAAATGTTAGAACCGCTGCTAAAGTTAATGATCGTCTGCCTGTTCAGCTGTTGGAATAATGATATAAACAAGACATAAAGAAGCAATCCATATACTAGAAAGGTTATTAATAAAGAAAAAAGGAGGAAAATAGGGAAGAGAAAAGGTTAATGTTACCGAGAGGGGACGCTGTATAGAGAGGAAAGACCAACCTATTAAGGAAAAAGGGGGAAAATATCATTAAAAGCCTGAGCCAATTCAAAGCAAATGCATCGAAGCAAAAGCTCGTTTGCAGGGCTAAATGTTATAAACTTGGGTTAAAGATGGTTTTGAAGGAGAACGAAAATATCAATATCAGGGTTCCAACTAATCAGTACAGATTCTATAAATAAAAACATCGACCTCATTTAGTCTGGAAGTTTATAACAATAATGTCGTGTTTTTTCCGGGATGTGTACAGTAGAAGTTTCCATCCTTCGCGAAATTTTTTTTTTCCCGCACATACTATTGCAGTTAAATTATTAGCACTAACATTTGCTAATCGAAACAGTTAGCCTGGTACATTTTGCTTGAATATGCAAATTAAAATACAAAACAAGGTATCCTGAAGCAAAGAGACGGTCTTTAATTTAGATTATTATGCAACTTGTCTGCTGAAATGCCCAAGTCCACGAGCTTCCTCGCTCTCCTCAAGCAAGCACTTACGAGTCAATGTTCTTTCGAGTGTTAACCATTATCAATCCACCACTGAACTTGCCACTAGTTCTTTGATTTCCATTAGACTAACTCGTTGTACTCTAGCATGCCACCCCCCCTTTTCAAAATATTAGATATTAGTATCTAAAAAACGTTAGCGCATGGGACGCATAAAAAAAACTTATACCAGTTCCCGATCAATTCAGCCATCGTGTTGAAACTTCCTTTCAGATCAGAAACGCAAAATTCCGTTTTTTTCGCTATTACGTGTAACGATTATGCCATCGTTCACCACTTAGCAGGAAACTGAGTAAACCCCTTATATCGAAATATTACGAAAACATACATTATCGGTAATTTTTTCGGACTGACAAAAGGAGTCTTCCGGATAAATTCTTAGATTTATTCTAAGTGTGATACCGAATCCGATGATCATGTCCTTGTCTTTACCAAAAGAATACTTGATTTTGGTAAGTCCGATAGCAGGGAGGGCCATGGAGTAGACTTGGGAAACTTACGGGGTAAAACAGCTGGAATAATAGAGAAAAAAATACGAAAAATAGCACGATTAAAACGGTTAAAAATCGGCCATAATGAAATTACGGTGACGTCTCGCTTTTTTGAAAGAACTAAAGGATCGACGCGCCAACTTTCGGTGTGAAATATTCAAAGACATTCAAAGTCCTTCGGTAAATTAATGGGAACAAAATGAAAAAAATGCGCCACATGGTTTTAAACATTACGCTGTTAACTATATAATATCTAGCCTGATGGACTCGCCCCATGGTGCTCCCGTAAAGTTTAAACAGTTTGTTACTTATATTTTGGTCTTTTGTCTACGCCACAGTTCGTAAATAATAAAACAGTCGGTAACGAACTATCGAGATTATAAACATTGATGTTCAGAAGGGTATCCGTAATTAATATGGATACGTAATTCAGATCCATCTCTGACCATATACATTTCTAAAAAGTGGTTCTATGACCAACACGACTTGACGGCAAATGGTATATGGATCAGTTACCTTTAGTAGATCACTTTCATATATGGTATATTGATATTGAGGATAGTCGGTTATAAACCTAATGCACATTTCTCCATCCATCGCCTATCTGCGTTTGTAAACATTTAACACTTCAACCTCTACGATTCGTTGTCCAGACGGGATAACGAGGCTTCAGCAGAGGTGACGGCCTGGCTCGGCGTCTCCGGAGTGGCAGAGGCTGGTGGGGTTCGTCTGGGGTCGGAGTCCGCAAGTCACGGGCCCTCGAGGGTTGGGGTACGTAGGCGACCACTCTCCGACTGCGGCGGCATTGAGTCGGCCAGCCGGAAAGGATTATTCTAAGGCAAAATTAAATTTTACAACATTCTATAATGGAACGCAAAAATATAAATGTTGACGATAATAATTAACAAACTGGATGGTGGGAAGCGATCACGGTGTGGTGGTGCAGGACCGAGGACCTGCGAAGACTGATGGAAGTACTGTGGACGCATACCAGGGACGCTTAAGCCAACCCCTTGATGACCCACCCAGCAACAAACGCTCGGTGGTTGCGTGTGGAGACTGGCTGGAGTCAACCAATTTCACCATGGTTTATCACTGAGAATGTATCCAAGATCCTTCAAGAGCCTGTATGCGCCCCAACCGTCACTACAGTAATACTGTAATCCCAGACGTTACCGCCGGAGGAGTTGGTATTAAACGTAGCGGCAGGTTCTGCCTGTGTCCTCAGATCTACACAGCGAACCTACAACTCTTACTACCGCCCGTACGCCCACGAAGAACCATAACTGTGAATCATCCCCCCCACTGATAATTCAGTCTCCGACGGGGGGTCGTCAATCTCTCGCTTTCCACTCCCTCGCCGCCGATGGTTTATTGCTTACCCGAGGCAGAACTCCGTCACATCAGCAGAAACCAGCCAGTTACAGGGACGCGTGGGGGAATGTGGAGGACCTCGAGCACCAGCCTTCGGTCATAGTTGTGTGGCATGATAGATAACTGGTGAACATAAGCACTTCCACGCGGAAAGTAGTCCTCCGGACACTTAAATATTGACATGCCGTTCCGTTTAGAAACAATTAGAAGTGTGTTGATGTTACATTATATATAGCAACGATACCAGTTATCAGTTATTAAAATATCCGTACCTACCATACAATAGCACTGCTGCGCGTTTGTTGCTTATACTCTTGTTTTCATACTGGGCAGTGCCAAGTCGGACGTCTCCAGGAGATTACATGGTACTTTGCAGGGAGGGCTTTGCTATGCAGGAAAAAATCATGATTACTTGTAAAATAGTCCTTATCGCACAACCCGCTCGAGCGGACACCAATCTTCAGGAACCGCCAGACCGGAAGTAAAGAACGTGACATTCCGAAACCTTTGCCACGAAGTTCGGCTGAAGTTGCGACTCCATATTTTCGACAGATTGGGACAGTATTACACATGAAAGACTCCTTTTCATTGGCTGGGGGTTATAACGCGATTTGTGATTATTGGCAGTAACATCGATAAATTGTGCATACATGTTTTTATTCTTACGTTAATAAAATTCAAAAAAACATGGCGGCTGTGCATGGTCTCTATATACATAAGGAAATGGTACCCTATTCCCTATAGTCTTCGGGGAATCGCTGTGGGGAATAGGGGTTCTAGGGGGGGGGGGGGTCACAGAGGTCCCAAATAAATATTAGAAAGAGCCAAATCCGACTCCATGCCCCCCCCCCAAAAAAAAGGTAATTTGAAAGGTAGGTTAGGTATAAAACACGGCCAAGATTCGGTCTGGGAGATTCGAGACGGCGTGCGCAATGAACCCGAGCCTCCAAACAAACTATGACAAGTCCCTGTAGAACCAAAAACCTTATAGAACCCCCTTATAGATCGCCGTGTTCCTGATCTCCGTGTTTAACAGGGTATCATTATACCATAAAAAGTAAAAGAAAAAAACCTAATTTAAACCAGAGGTGGGTTAGGTGGCTTTGATGATGCACGAAGAAAAAAAAAAAAAAAAAAATTAACGTGTTGCTAATACCAAATTTGCACTGTTGCTTACACTGAGGGCGCCCATTTTTATAAGGGGACTGATCCCATGGGTTCCGTGGACCTGTCACGGATCATGACACGCTCCCGAACAATTTCGCAATCCCGGATTTACTGCGCCATTACAATGTCGTCCACAGATTTTATAGATTCTTAAAATGTGAAGATAGAGAAATTAGTTAATTAATAAAACGTCATGGTGTCCATATCGTTTGGGAAAAAAAATGGAAATCACAAAAATACAGTAAATGCGTATCAAACGATAGACGGTTTAGCACAGGTACTACTTTGCATGGTTGTAAAACAAACTTAGCCGATAGAGCGATGCAGGGAAAACGTATGTCTCCGAGCGACAAATTTTGGCACCTTTAGTTTAATATCGTGGCGTAATGGGGTCGTTCGCGCTTTAAGTGACTTCTCCCTGATAAGTGGCAATGTTGTTCTTTCCAATTTTGGTTAAAATTTCCAGTTTCATCCAGCTCCGACTTTCGAAACCATTTTTTTTTTTTTTTTAATGGAATCTCCCTTCGGGGTTTAAAGCTTTATGATAATGATCCCGTCGCATTTGACTGGCGGAACTGAGATTCATCGAACGGCAAAGTTGATAAAATGTGCAAGCGTCGGCTTCGCACTGTATTTTGTGGAGGAATTGCACATGATTTACACATAGGAAACAGGAACAATACACTAATAACTTTAAATCGGGTTAGCAGAAAACTTCTACGGTGACAGGAGCCATGTTCACCTATACAATCGAATGCTATAAACAATATCTTGAAGCACCAGGAGTGTAGGAGGGTCAGAATGGGCTAGCACTACGCAACTGAGCTTGGCAGGGAATACTCATGGCCACGAATTTTCTTATTGAATCAAGGCTCGGGGGTAATATTCTAGTGATTCACAGAGGGTGCTCTCCAGGCTCTGAAACACTCTAGCAAAGGTGCAGTTACATCGGCAAATTGACATCAGGATAAACGTGTATCGTGCAAAAGAACGAGGCAATAATATACGTTTGGTGTGGATTCCAATCGCATGTGGACTCCCCAGGCATGATCATGCTGATCACTGGGCAAAGTCAGCATTGACAAAGCAAAGGTGGAGTAGATCTTGGGGTACCTATTTCCAGGATTTATACAATATTAAAGCTTCCTTAAAGAGGACTTGAATGAGTTAATTAATTCTCACGCCTGAAAGCGGTAGCATAAAGCATTATGACCGGTTGAGGCAAGACTCATTCACCTATGGTTTATATAAAAAAGACCCCCCAAGTACAGTGTGATATGTAACCCGCAAGGAATCAGGCTTGGATATAGATTGTATCGGCAGCTCAGTACAGTTTGTAAATGTCGAAGAAACTAATGTTAAACTGTGTAATGAAGAATATAAGAGAACGCCTGTTACATTATATCTCAGAGTGTATGTGTTACAGCCTTTCAGGCCACCTAGCTTGAGTGGGAGAACTATGTAACTATTTCATATCCTTATGTGTCTAGAGGAAGATATACTATATTATATCCTAAATTTGGAAGTAGCATCACAGACTGCATATCAAATGTCAGCAATGCCTTTCCACGCCAAGCTGTACGCCGGCGTGGCAGATGAGTAGATTAACAAGACTTAATTGTCCTTTCTTGTAAGTGATTAGACCTTTAAAAATAATGTTATCAGCATAAATGAAATGTAAATACCATTATTGTTATAACCCATGCATCAAATGTTCCCCAGCTTGCCCACGCCCTGTGCAGTTAGCCAGGTGGTAAATAAAATGGATAAACTAGAAAACAGTTCAAATAATGTTATAGCATAAATTGAAATGGTAAATACCCTTATATGTTATAATCATGCATCAAATGTACCACAGCTGCCCACGCTGTGCAGTAGCCAGGGTGGTAATAAAGGACTAAAACTAACTAAACAATCGACTGAGGTCTCTGATATTATTACGCACGACAAAAGTGAGCGTGTAGACAGGCGAAAATGTGTGTTTGATGATGATAGTGATGTTTTGAAAATAGGGAATGAGGTCTGATATTATTACGCAACGTGCGTTCTTTGATGTTAGTGATGTTAGTGATGCTGACATACGAAATGAGGTCGCTGATATTAATTATTACGCACGGCGGACCATCTGAAAACAGTGACGACAGTGAACTAAAAATGACGCGACGAAGATACGAAGGAAACGGCCGATCTGTGGAGACGAGCACTCAGAAAAATGCTATCAGGTACGATTAGTGTTATAGTATCAATAACGCGTGAAAAGCGCGCAAACAGGATAATAAAGACAGATACAACACAAATACGGTAATGCAGTACAAGAAATATGCAGACTAAAGAGTTTCATCAACAGCAATTTGACCAATCGTTAAACATCGGGTGTGATGGGGGGACAAGAAAACATTACTTTTCTTTCATGGAATATACGTGGTTGTCAACCGTAGAATTAATGAATTGGCTTACATATCATAACAATAATGTTGAGTTATCTGGTTTACAAGAGCATTCACATCGCCACTAAAATAAAAAAAACAGCCCCTAGAATTTAGAGGCTACCACTCTATACGAAACAGGAATGGAAAGGCTACGTGAATTATGTCAGGCCACTATACCGCACAAGTTGGTTGCAGAAATCTAATGACAATAATGTGCAGTATAAGCATTACATATTCGAACAGCCTATGGGTTTTTCTCTCTGTACAATGTATACGCAAGGTGTTAGAAAGTTCAGACTGATTCACTGACCCAAACTTTCAGAATCCACGGCCACAATGCATGGGGAGATTTTAATGCTAGACATTATACATCGGAGATAGTCAATGCAATGAAAAGGCGAAGAGTTCGACATTTTTGACAAAAGATCTAGACAGTATATGATTACAGACAGGCACCAAAACTCACGTGGCGGGGGGCAGGCTAATTAGTAATTAGGAAGGATTCTTGTGCATGGAAAGTCAGAAGCATGCTTGCAACAGAGCTAATCAGTGACCACTTTAGCAATAGTAACGAGATACGCTGTGTTAATACTCCGTCACCAAAACAAAAATAGGGTCAAAATGTGCTATCCCCATTCCCGTAGCATCACTTTAAATCAGTATCTATGACGGGGACATGAACACAGTAACAAGTGTTGACAATTCCCAATGGACATGACAACAGTGGCACTGCACTACAACATTGGGTCTGTTCCAAAAGAAAAAACTTCACGCCAGCAAACTCACAAACGCTGCAAACAACCAAAGTGGGTCGGTTGACCCTAAATTATTAAGGGAACAAAAGCGAGCTATCAGGAGATTTATGAATCTACAAGCAGGGATAAACCCGTGACAACCTTATTGAAATTTTGAAAGCTAACAAAAAACCTACGGAAATTAAAAAACTCATTCAGAAATGAACACTTTGAACAGTTCCTACAAAGCATAACAATAACACCTCAATGTCGGAGGTCTGGAAAAAAATTAATCGAATTTCAGGCAAACCAACTACACCCCGCAGTGTCCATAGTCCTCTTGCACAAGCAGATATGCTCCTTAGTCAATGGCTGAGCGGCCAAATTGAGCTCACTTCCCAAAAATATCAGGAAATTAGTCAATCTAAATTGCACGGCAAATTTGCCACTGAGATTGGAGTTACTGATACTGACCCTCAGGACTTTCTGTAGCTCAATGAGTGGGAAACTGAACAATGCACATGCGTCCGCCCAGGTGAGGATGGATATTAACTATAGTGTCTCCGACCTTATAGCTCAGGTACCTGTAATACCCTTTTGATCCACCTATACAGGTTAAGTTGTCACACGGTTATTCTGCTTGGCTCCTTGGACACGCAAGTCTAATTCATCCCTATACCGATAACAAACACTGATAAAATACGACCAATTTCATAACCTCATTGTGTATGCAAAGTTCTAGAAAGGATATTTTGAACAGGACTCATGTACAGGTTACAAGGTAAACTATCTCCCAGATGTACGGATTTCTATCGGGACGTAGCACACAACATTTGCTGTGCAGAGTACTTTCACACTCTAATCCAGGGAAGCACACTGTTTTCTTGACCTTAAGTCAGCTTTTGACATCTGCAAACAGAGACGTTATCCTAGAACAATTAGTAAGCTTTGTACATGGGGTAAGATATGAAAGGGATTAGAATGTATCTCTCGAACAGACTGCAAAGTGTCCTCGTTCAGGGAAGTGGAAGTTCCACTTCACAGTTTGTGAACTTGGGACGCCACAGGGCGGATGTTCTCAGCCTATGTCTGTTCAATGTCCTCATGCCACAAGCTGGTGGCAGATATCCCACCTTGGATGGTGATCTATATATGCTATGTGATGAATATGCGTCAGACATCATCACAATGAGGATGCAAATAAATTCTCGACAGAATCAACAGCAAAGAACATGAGTGTGGATTAGTCATTCCGCTGAGGAAAACAAGGCTCTAAACCCATGTATATACCCCCACCCACTTTTCGCATGGTGACCAGGAGCTTGACTATATGCCACAAGTATAAATATCTCGGGGTGAATGTAAATGATGCAGACTGGTCCTCTCTCTAAAGAGACGACTCTGGGAGAAGATTGAAACCTTTTGAAAGTTCTTGTCGGAAGAGAACATGGCATCAATGTTAAGCTCGCTCAGACTGTTTACTTGCTTTTATAAGGTCAGTTGTAGACTACATGCCACTGCCAATGTTGCAGTGAAGGGAATCAGAAATAGGTAGTTTTGGAGGTAGTGCAAAATGAAGCTATGAGAGTATCCTCGGCGCCCTAGAACGCAAGGATAGAAACATGAGATCAGAATTTAAACGTACCATCATTTCGATAGAATAATAGTTCCACCATATTTGGGGTCCAAAGCTCTGAGGGAAACACTCGTATCTCTCAGATTCAAGAACAACGCAACAAAAATCACGGCAAGTAGACGTGACAAATCACACACAACGCGCGCCTTGATACACAAAATCTCCTATTGAATCATTATTAAAATTCAATGTTCCAATTAGTAAAGAAAAAATACCAAAAGGTCGCTCCATTCCACCATGGAAAAAATCAACTGATCGTGCACCGAACCATGTTCTACCACAAAAAAACAGGGGGCATAACGCTGTTGAAACAAATGCGCTAGCAACGGTAACGGAACACACAGGAATCTCTGGGTGAGATGCATATGAGTGTTAGCCGACGGACCGTACAGTCTGGATACAAAGCTGGTTGTGCTTGCGCTGTATACAAAAAAATGGCTATACACATTCAAGTTAATATGAGATACAAACACTGGGCCAGCACTACACAAACGGAGCTGGCAGGATACTCCTCGCAACGGAATTCTAATTGTCTAGGGGCTCTGGAGTCGTTTTCTGTGACTCTCAACGTGCTTTCGGACGCTAAATTATTCAAGCAGGTGGCGCTGAGAAATTGTGAGTTGCATTAAGCGTTAACGTAACCTATGCAACAGAGCGTAATTTCCAACACTAGTTGTAGGGATTTACCACTCTCATGGTTGGCATACGCAAGCACGACCACGAGACAAATTGGCGAAAGAAGATGCAGAAAGGATATTGTGAACATAGATCTGGGAGCCTCTTGCTAGGGTTCGCACATAATTGAAAAGTTCATAAGAACTAGTAGATCTGATTAACACTCAAGCTGACAGCTGTACCATAAGGCACTACGACAGTATAGGGATGCAAGCCTTCCTATGGTGGCCCGTAAGTCAAACCAAGACATTTTGTGACGCGGTTATTGCCAGAATAAGTTTAGGTTTACAGAATGTACTGGGCAACGCACGGTGCAAGACGTGAAGATGAATCTAGATGTAGACTGTGTAACGAAGAAAACAAAACGAACGCTTGAGCACTATATCTCGGAATGTCATGTGATACAGCCTTTCAGACCACCTAAATGCAGGAATAAAGACTTATGTGAATATTCATTCATCTGATACATTGGAAAGCATATACTCGTACTATACCTAAATTTACTATGTGATAACTCCGTATGCAAATAAACAGTGTTATTGCAAACACCGTGCAAAAGCATATGTAAAGTACTAATTTTTTTGTATGATGTATGATTTTATATTATTTTTTACCTTGTATCAAACTACAGTAGTACAGACTACTGTCACTGGCAGATATATGTAAAAACGTGTAATCGTGATTGCCCACGCCTGAGCAGATAGCAGGGTGGCTAAATAAACTTAACTATACGTATTCAATTCTGCGGTTTAAATCTGGGATTATTTTTTTGACTGATTGACGCACCTTCCAAATGCACTAGATCAATGATGGACCAAAAGCAGCTTTTTATTTGAAAATGCGTCGAAAAACTTCCTGATGGACGGTATATCAATTTAACGCAAGGGTTTTCTTATACTGTCAAGAATAGCAACGGATTTTATGCTACGGATAGCATTACACAATATTAATACAAGCAAAGCAAAATTATATATATATATAAATAAATAAAATGCGCTATTAAACAGTTACTGATGTCGCGAATCGTTGTCAGCACACGCAGGTCCCCGGATGTATTCTAAAACAACAAGCTTGACGCAATTTAAGGTAAAAGCTTGCAAAACCATAGTGATGATCTTCGTAAATATGCAACAGTTCAATACTTACACTCGTCTTAAAATGTAGATTGGAATTATCGACCTTTGTCCGAGCCCAAAATAACTCGGAGCCGTGGCGGTGCCTTCATGCCGCGCAGCTTAAAATACTGCCCGTCCGACGGAACTACGGAAGCTTTAGCCGATTCGTTCGCGCGCTGAGCCGCACACCGATCATTCAAATGCGCGTCTTTTGCAATGGCCAAATCAACATTTTTAGTTATACAGACCAGTATTTAGGGTCCAACTAGAAAGTAAGGGTTTTTTTATGCCATGAATTTGCTACTATGGAAAATTACTTCGTGCAATCTAAAGTAGATTACCCGGTCTCGTTATATCAAGCT
>NW_023651568.1:0-5582 GCF_015228065.2 Penaeus monodon
ATAAAATAATAATAATATAAAATATATATATATATATATATATATATATAAAATATATGAAAAAGAAAAAAAAATTACAAGCCATAACTAGAAATCCATCAAAATTAAATTATCATTTTTTAAAAAAAAAAAAAAAAAAAAAAAAACACGGGGGATTAATTATACATTTAAAAAGGCCCTGACTGAAACGCACGCTAAGGAAATTTTTAAGTTAGAACGTGCATGACAAAAAAGAAAGAATGAAATGAATGAAAGAAAGAAAAAAAGAAAAAAAAAAAAGGAAAAAAAAATGAAAAGAATGTATTATAGAACAAAGTCTAAAAGAAAAGGTTATGAACAATATCTTTAGGAACAAGGTCACGAACACGCCTTAAAGAACAAGGCCCATGAACAAGTCTTTCAAGATAATGTATGAACAAGGTCTTATAAAACAAGTCTTTAAGAACATTAGAACAAGGGATGAACAAAGTTTTAAAGAGCAAGGTCATGAAAGGTCTTTAAGAACAAAATCACAAAAACAAGGTGATGAAACAGAGTTTTAGAGAACAAGGCCTTTAAGAACAAAATTATTCAAGCCCAGGGAACAAGTTCTTTAAGAACACGTTTATTTAAGAAAAAGGGCCATAAACATAATCTTAAAAATGTCTTGAAGATCAAAGTATTTAAGACAAGATCATGAACAAAAATTTTAAAGAACAACGTCTTGATGAACAAAGGTTCACGAGCAACAAGGTCTTAAGAACAGTGAAAGAAAGGATAATGGAAGAAAGAAAGAAAAGAAAAGAAAAAAAAGAAAACAGAGGAAAGAAAGAAAAGAAAAAAAAAATAGACAAGAGTAAATAAAGAAGGGAAAAAAAAAAGAGATAAAAAAAAGAAAAAAAAAAAGAAGAAAAAAAGAAAAAAAGAGAAAAAAAAAAAAAAAAAAAAAGGGAAAAAAGAAAAAAAAAAAAAAAAAAAAAAAAAAACTTCGGGTGTAAATCTGTCACGGATGAAATTTCTCTAGCTTTCTGAGAAATTAAGATGTTTTGCTTTTCGTCTTTTTCTTCTCTCTTGTTTTTCCTGTTTCTGTGTGTGTGTTTTTTTGCATGTTTTTTTTTGTCTGTCTATCTGTCTGTCTGTCTCTCTCTCTTTCTCTTCTCTTCTCTCTTCACTCTCTCATTCTCTCTCTCTCCTCTTTCTCTTCTCTCTTTTCTCTCTCATTCTCTCTCTCTATCTTCTCTCTTTCTCTCTCTCTCTGTCTATCTATCTATCTATCATCTATCTCATGTAAATTTTTATGTAATAAGCTTTTTTTTTCAATCATAGCAATCCCTCTTTATTCTCTATTTATCTATCTCTCTATCTATTTTCTCTCTGTCTTTATCTCTCTCTCTCTTCTCTCTCTCTTTTCTCTCTTCTCTCTCCTCACTACTCTCTCTCTCTCTCTCCCCTCTCTCTCTCCCCCTCTCTCTCTCCTCTCTCTCTCTCTCTCTCTCTCTCTCTCCCTCTCTCTCTCTCTCTCTCTCTCTTCTATCTATCTATCTATCCCATCTTTTCTCCCTCTTTCTCTCTCTCTCTTAAACTCTCTCTTTTTTATCTATCTATCTACTCTTTCTCTGTCTCTCTCTTCCTCTCCCTCTCCCTCCTCATCCTCTCTATCTATCTATCTATCCATCTATCTATCTATCTATCTATCTATCTATCAATCACTCAATCAATCAATCAATCAATCAGTCAATCAATCTATCTATCTATCACTTTCTTTGTCATTCTCAATGTCTCTAATAAATTCGGAAATTATTTGACCTTTTTACTAATCATCTCTTTCTTTTTCCCCTTCCCTTCCCCCGTTCCCTTCACCCACCTCGTTATTACTCATTCCACTTCCTCATTCCTTTTCTATTCCCTCTTCCCTTTCCTGTCCTTTCTCTCTGCCATCCTTTTTCTTTCCCTTTCCTCTCCCCCTTTATCTCCCATCTCTTTTCTCCTATCTATCCCCTTTCTCCTTCTCTTTCCTACCCCTTATCCCCCCCCCCCAGTTTCCCTTTTATTCGTCTCCTTTCTTCTCTCTCTCTTTTCTACCTCTTCTTCCTCTCTCCCACTCCATCTCCCTCCATTCCCCCCTACCCATTTTCTTCTCCCTTTCCCTCTCTCTCCCTTTCCCTCTCCCCTATTCCACCTACCATTCCTTTCCCCTATTCCACCTTCCTTCCTTTCCTCTCCCCCCATTCCACCTTCCTTCCTTTCCCTCTCCCTCTACCCACTTTCTTCCCCCTTTCCCTCTCACCCATTTCATCTCCCTCCCCTCCCTCTCCCCCATTCCATGTCCCTCCCTTTCCACCTTTTACCTTCCCCACCCCCACCCCCACAGACTGGAATTCTGCCCTCATGATTATCCTAAACGGAACGAAGAGTGAGCACTTGGATATGCTGGAGGGAGGAATTATCCAAAGGCTCTTGGAGGAGAAGTGGAAAACGTTTGCTAGGGTAAGAAAAACGTTTCAGTTTTGGTTTGGTGTATTTTTGGTACGTTTATTCTTTTTTTTTGGGGGGGGCTAAGGATAACGGTGAGTACACGATATCTATATCATAATCGTTCTTATCATCGGTCCCGTCATTATTATCAATTGTGTATCATTATTATTATTATTATCACCATCAGCTGGACAAACTTCCACTACCCAAGGGTTTTGGCTATTCCCTAGAAAATCGTAACCATCGCCTCGGCCTGACCATTAGTAAGTAAAAGCACCCACGCTAATCGTTTCCGTTGCCAGGGCTTCTCACCTCCGAGAGAGCAGCCACATCAAATCTCAGTTCCCTTGATAGCGGGGATAGTCGATCATCCTGCCGCAAGAGAGGATGGGCCAAGCCCCCTCTTGGACAGCAGGTCTGCAACTGAACCTCGTGCTGTCACTCTGAGTGGACATTACCTCTGTCACCCCCGCGGACGTTGATAAAGAGGGAGCAGCGGACTCGGGGCCTGTGGGTTTTCCCCTTTAGCTTTGTCTCACTGGCCTCTCACTGGATTGGTGGCGACGGGACGAGTAAGCGAGCAGGGCGAGTAAGCCCTTCTCGGAAATCATCTTCCGATGGGACACAGAGCCCTCCTTACATGCTGTGTGGGAGGAGCGTACCACCCCTCCCCCCCGGGATTACCATCTATTTTTCATCCCTGCCAGTGAGTTTTGTTGTTGTTGTTCATGTTGTTGTTGCTGTTGTTGGAGAAGCGGACTGACACCTTCTTCAGCCGCCCCTTAACCTGGGGGAGATGGAGGTGGCGGGATTTGGGTTTAAGAAGGCAAGGTGGTGTCCCTACCCCAATAAGCCATGACTCCGTACCCCTGTGGCCTCCTCCCTGCTCCCAAACTTACCCCTGTCCATGGGTGGCCACGTGAAGGCACTGCAGAAGTCTTGATGAGAAGAGGCTGTGGGCCGTATTTTTAAAAACCGCTGGTGCGTGCCACGCAATTCAGTCCTCGGGGAAAGGGGTGCGAGGAGACCCGCACTCGCAATCCGAATGATTAAACTCCCCGGGGGAAAAGCCCTACCCTGGGTCTTTTTTATCGGGAAAATAGTGTTAAAGCCGACTTTTGGGAATGTCAGCTCCCATTTACATCTGTCATATCCACAGTCGCTCTCAAAACTTTTGATCGTAGGGGAAAGGTTCCCAACGTGAGCAAATACTATTTTTCATTTTTAATGATTGCATATTTCTTATTTTCACACTCGGTGTTTTAATTCACCCAACCTTAATCTAATTTGAATGCTGCTGACATTCTTCTTTATAAAGGCTGGATATATGTCGAAATTTCACGGATAATACGAACATAAAATCCCCCCGAGACCACACCCCACACACACACACACACAAAACACCACACCACACACACACACACACACACACACACACACACACACACACACACCACACCACACACACACACACACACACACACACAAACAAACACACACACACACACACACATATATATATATATATATATATAATATTATATATATAAAAATATATAATATATACATAGTATATGTAGGGTATATATATAAAATATATATATATATATATATAATATATTTTATATATTTTATATATATATATATATAAATGTGTGTTTATTAAATTGCGTTTATTAAATGTTTAGTTAATTTAAACTTCTATATCTAACACAAGCATCGATAAGTTTACGTTAATGCACTTTATCTAATTACTGTTGTGCATTAGCGTGGATATATCAAAATTTATGTTATAGATGAAAGTTTATATTAACAAAACAAGGCCTTTGGTCCGAGAATAACGTTTGGATGCATATACACTCATATATGGATAGCATATATATAATAAAAGTAAAAAAAAACTTCTGAATATGTGTGGGGGTGAGAGTAATTAGATTTGGGAATTAATGTAATTTCTGAAATCTGTAATATAACATCGCAAAAAACTATGGGGAACCCTTCAGGCGGGACAACCTCCCAAATGTGCAACATTATTCTTTAAAACCTAATTATATATAATATATATATTATATATAATTATATTTTATATATATATATATAATTTTATTTTTTTTTTTTTTTTTTTTTTTTTTTTTTTTTTTTACTTCATACAGTTAAATTTGAGACGTATTACTATATCTTAAATAGCATTCAAAATATATTGATGTAATACTCGCGTTCAAATAAGTATATTCTAAATTATCATTTGCGGGACTCGGTGCGGGCTGCCCTGCTCCTAGCTGCCAAGCACAGCGGGTGCCCCGCGGGGCGAGCAACACCCGCAAATCTTAATAATACCGAAAAGTGCGAAGGGACGTTTAATAATACGCCGTGTGAAATGGCAGGGGACTTGTTGCAAAATATGCTCCCTTTTTCGTCTCAGACTACCAGCGGTGGCAGCTGCAAGCGAGGAGGCATTCAAACAAAGCACCTTTACTGTACAGAACACGAAACACCACCCGTGCTTGTATGCATTATTATTACCACCATTCTTCTTCTTCTTCTTTTTCTTCTTCTCCTTCTCCTTCTCCTTCTCCTTCTCCTTCTCCTTCCCTTCTCCTTCTCCTTCTCTCCTTCTCTTCCTCTCTTTCTCCTTCTATTCCTTCTCCTCCTTTTCTTCTTTTATTATTATCATCATTGTTGTTATTGTTTTGTTATTATTGTTTTGTTGTTGTTATTTCTGTTGTTACTCTTACATCCTTATTATCCTTTTTATTATTATTATTAATAATATTTTTTTTTATTGTATTATTACCAGAGGAGGGGGAGAGAAGAGGAGAGAGGAGAGAGAAGACAGATATATAAATAGATAGATAGGAAGATTGATAGATAGATAGATCGATAGATAGAGAGGAGAGAGAGAGAGAGAGGGGGATAAAAAGATAGATAGATAGAGAGAGAGATAATAAAGAGAGAGAGAGAGAGAGAGAGAGAGAGAGAGGGGAGGAGAGAGAGAGAAGAGAGAGAGAGAGGAAAAGAAGGGGAGAAGAGAAGAAGAAGATAGATGATAGGGGAGAAGGAAAAAGAGGAGAGAAGAGAGAGAAAGGAGAGGAGAAAAAGAGAGAAAGGAAAAAAAAAAAGGGAAAAAA
>NW_023651569.1:0-5581 GCF_015228065.2 Penaeus monodon
TATTTTTGTTAAAAATTATATTTGTTACTTATCTGTTACCGTTCTTCTCATGACATTTTATTGTTTCTGGAAACACTGGTATATTACTCTGACTCTCGCTTGTGAAATCACTGATATCGCGACACTGATTGCCAGTTATGTCACAAATGAAAAACACAAAAATCCTGACATCATGACAATGAGTATTATAAATGAAAATATTGATATACTTACACTATTTGTCACTGATGGAAACACGGGCTTCCTGCCACTGCCACTAACTGAAACACTGGCTTCCTTATACTGACTGTCACAGATGGATTCATTGCCCTCCTGACGATGACTGTGATTTGAGAAAACAGTGGCATCCTCACCAATGATTGTTACTGATATCATCACTGTATTCCTACACTGACTATCGCTATGGAGCTACTGACTGCCTTACACTGATTACCAGACTTGGAAACTATTGGTTGTTTCTGATGAAAACACTGGGATCTTAATACTGATTGTCGGTGATGGAAAACGGGTATTTTTTACAGTGACTGCTACTGATAAATAACTGGCATCCTTTACCGTTTGTCCATGATGGAGGCATTGACACCATGACACTATTTATCTTTTCTTGCATAACTTCGTTTAATTGTTTACTTTGCGGTCCATTTACTGGTGCCGTAGTAAGTGAGGGTTCCTGAATCTGTCCTGCGGGTCGTCCTTGGCGTGCAGTCGGATAGGTCGGCGGGCCTGTTTGGGAGGAGAGGTGGGTGGTAGTCATGATTAAACGTAACCACTAAGGAATGAATATCTTTGGTATGATTATAGTTCTGATTGCATTGTTTTCAGCAAACAGTGCATGTAACCGACAGAACAACACGATGTAAGACGTCTTCCTTATATGGTATTTCCTTCGCAAGTTCGTAATAAAAAAATATTAATATACAAGCAAAATATTTTTAAGGTCGCGCCGTGATACCCTATGGAATGTAAAACAAATCAAATCAAGGTTGCGGGCAGTAGGGTCGCGCGAGAGTTATAAATTGCCTATTGGTACTAAATGTGCATGTGGTATATTTGTCTTGAAACCTAGAAATAGTTTTAATAGATATACACAAAAAATAAATCAAACTACGCGGACTATAATAACAGATCTGTGCACATAATCCCAATGAGCGGCTGCAGAGATATTTAAAAGAGTGGACGAAAAGTCTGGGTTTGCGAGCCAAATATTATCGCCGCTTCTTCTTGTAATTATTAAAAACCGGGGAATCATCTATTCATTTATTTTCTTTTATTTCAAGCTGCTCGGCAGTAACCAGCAACAAGGGGGAAGAAAAGGTGCTAAATCATTGAGACTGCTGATGAGGTGGACAGCCAGGTTAAGGTGAGTGTTTACTAGACGCGCTACCCTTCTTTACAGGTGAAATATTTCCAAGATTATAATAGCAGGCATATACTTATATTACATATATAATGATTTTTATAAAAGGACTCATATCTCCTGATGACCCATAACATAGAGTTAGAGGGGACCCAAATTTCCAATGCACTATCTTTCTACATTCACGAAAACAAGGCTTGTATGTCTTGAATCGGTAAAAACAACGACGTTTTATTATGCAACTTCAAGCATGAAACATATCACGCGTGCAAGTATAAAATAACAAAACATAATAACCAAAAGGAGGGACGCCTACACGTAACTACCGTAAAAATGAAACATGTAAATGTGAGGCATTAACTTTCTGCCCGTTTCAGACGCATAGATTTTTCAGACGCAAAGAAAATTTATGCACAAGAAAAATTATCTAAAATAGGAAATCAACCGGACCATAGGAGATGCTTTTTTAACTACATAGAAAGTGAAAAAAATAATAGAAATATCATTATAAAAACGGAAAGCTATTTTGTGCTAGAAGTACAGAAAATATATAATATAGGTCTTTAAGATACTGATCGTCTCATATCCCTCGCTGATTTACACGTCGATAGCCTCGGACTCACGCCTTTCAGTGCTTTTGGTGAGCGATTGCTTTAGACTTCCACAATATCTCTTCCGTCTCGAGAAGCTGGGGCTTTCATCAAGTATCACAGACATATTCAGGCGGATTTCTACAACAAAATAACCAGTTTCGTAGCGAGTAAATATCCCTGTTTGGAAATCTGTTTTATTAACATATACATGTACCCATTACCATTACATTGGCACATGACAATACCATAGCAACATATACGCTAGTTATCCCAAAAACCAACAAAAATATACACTGGTTTCTGTAAAGCGTAACTAGAGAATCGGTGAAGCAGCTCGGCGCGATTTTAAAATGTACACGCTTAGTTATCAAGCCTAGGCAACAGTAGGGAAAGTTTGACTATATATTTATGTGATGGAGAAAACGGGGGGGAAATGCACGCGACCAAAAGTTGTCTCGGCTTTTTCAATTATCTGCTTTCTTTAAAGTTTTAAGTATAAATGAAGAGGTAGTTTCTCGTACTTAATGCTTTTAATAATCTGCTTGAACAACCCAATAAAAAAACGAAATTACAAAAGTACAAATGAACTTATTGCATGAAGTAGTGTTGAATGAAAATGGCGCTCGTTCCCTTCAGCTTTACACGCCATGTTGCTCACATGTTTGATATTTATAGTCTTCTTTTGATGTTCATCGCATTGCGTACTCGGATGTAATATGGATCAGACACCTTATTTCCACGTTTTAGGAAAGTGTTAAGATAATAATATTCATTTATTTATTTATTCATTTATTTATTTAATTCATTTATTTATTATTTATTCTGAACCAGTCGTTTGTAATGGAAAACAACAGAAGCACAGAAAACACACCTAAAATAACTAAAATTTTAAAAAAATATTTTGAAATTCAGTGGTAACCAAACACTAAAGAAATACTCAGCCTTTCTTTCATTATCTGCTCAGAGGCAATAGTAGAACTGAATGAAGAATAGTAGTTTAATAAATTATTAATATTCTATTCCACAGTGCTTCCAGTATTTTTGTTATGTTAATGCGCTATTAATAACACTAGTATTTGGGGAGTCTGCCGTGCGCTTCTCATCCCCAACAGAAATCACGTTTCAAATATGCATTAAGATTATTTATGAGTTTTCGCCGATTATAATGACATGCACACGCATTGTATATCTAAGAGAGAGAGAGTGAGTGAGAGTGGGAGGAGGAGGGAGAGGAAGAGGGAGAGGGTGAGAGTAAGAGCAAGAGTTTAGTAAGAGTAAGAGTAAGAGTGAGACAGAGTGAGAGAAGGAGTAAAAGTAGGAGTAGGAGTGAGAAGAGGGGGGGGGGGGAGAGAGAGCGGATAAAAAATTATATATATGTGTGGTGTGTGTGTGTGTGTTGTGTGTGTGTGTGTGTGTGTGTGTGTGTGTGTGTGTGTGTGTGTGTGTGTGGTGTGTGTGTGTGTGTGGTGTTGTGCGTGTGTGTGTGTTAAACATACCAGCGCAATCTGTATCAGTGTATTACAGACATATCATTTATTTTCTTAAGATTGTACATAAACATTTTGCAAAATATGACAAAATATTTTCATTTATAGCTTTTTTGCCGATTATCTCATAAAATCGTTGCTGCAGGGAGGTTCAATATCTTAAATCGCTATTTTACTTGAAGTTATCCCAACTTCAGAAGGTATTATGAAAAAATATACTAAGATGCTTTTTTTTCGTTTCTATGTAAAAAAATTTCTCCAGAAATAAGAACCTCACAAAAGATGCACATTTCCCGCCATTCTGAGGGACACGTATGTAGCGTTTTTGTGTAAATTTATATGTGCGTCTATATGAATACATACATATATATATATATATATATATATATTATATATATATATATATATATATATATTTTATATATATATATATAATATATATATATATATATATATATATATATATGCACTGCATGTATGTGTATGCGCGTGTGTGTATTGTTTCTCTGCTTATGCGTATGTTTGTGTGCGTGTGTATATCCATACCTTGTTCTTACCTCTTTGAATCGATGTATGCTTGTCGTAGGTACATCGTTTTCTGAAAGGTAATAGTCCTTTTTGGAAAATCAAATATCTTCATCTCCTTGTGACCACGTTATATTCTTGGCTTCTTCCATTGCCCTTTTGTTCCTCTTCATTGAAAATATCAGTCTTCTTTGTATGTCTTCACAGCTCCATTGTCATGATTGTAAAGCATAATCCATCACGACATTTTGTCTTGCGAGTTTCATTTCCGCCCAGTCTTTCTTCTTAGTTCAAATTCCTCAAAGCAAATCTCTGAATTCCAGCTTATTTATCATAATTAGGTTACCATTTATTTGCCCCAAAATGGGGACTCCATATCATTTCAACGGACTCTAGTGCAAAATACTTTGTTTATGTATGTTATTAGTGATATCATTTTATAAACTGTATCACTATGCGAGCCATCATTAAGAAGGTTAAATTCCATGTTTCATGTATGACTATTAGAACCAAATATTGTTGTCTTTTTGAAGACTGGAGCGAATGCCCCTTTGTTACGCTATTTTGCAACGTCTATGGACATATTGTATATTTTCTTCATATTCTTACTTTATAAAATGTTCATCTATTCGAGATTTCCTTTATTTTCAGCTATATGTTCCAACTTCCAATGCAGTGTATTCTGTGACATTTTCTCAAATTCTCTTTTGAATCCAAGAATATACAATGTACCCAACCTTCTCACTGATGCAGTATTGCAGCATATCTCGTAAAACAGAGATTTAATACGCATGGTCTGAATTCCTTTAATCCAAAGTTGCTTGTTTAATATCATATTTTCTTTCTCAAGTATTCAGACCCATTGTTTTTTGTCATTTTTACTAGCAGTTTACACATCATACTGTTTAGTGGTACTGGCATATCACTGATTTTTTTTTTCTTATAACCACTCTTTCCAGTGTAATTTTTTTTACAGTTTTCTTTTTAAACAGCTAATCGTGAAATTTTGTACATTCAAAAATCAGTTAGAAATGCTATCCACTCGTTCCGTTTTCGTTTTGGTTAACCCTTTTAGCTAATATTTTGTTTATATTTTCCTGGTGGAGATTTTCACGACGTATTGAGTTATGGCAACGGAATTTCTATCTTTTTCAAATAAGATATGTGTGTGTGTGTGTGTGTGTGTGTGTGTGTGTGTACATATATATATGTATATATATATATATATATATATATATATATATATATATATATATATATATATATATATATCTATATATATATATATATATATATATATTTCTCTATATATATATATATATATATATATATATATATATATGTACACACACACACACACACACACACACAAGCACACACACAACACACACACACACACACACACACACATATATCTATATATAATATATATATATTTTAAAAATATATATATATATATTATATATAGATATTTAATATATATTATATATATATATATATATTTATATATATATTATATATATATATAATATAATATATTTTAATATATATATTTTAATGAAAAATTTTATATATATATATTATATATTATATATATATATATAATTTTATATTATATA
>NW_023651570.1:0-5581 GCF_015228065.2 Penaeus monodon
GGAAAGAATTGCGTGCCACGCAATTCCCCAGGCAAACCCCACAGAAACACAAGCCGTCGTGCTGGTAAAGAGATTATGCGAGATGCTTACACCACGGCTACAGGAGCCCCTGCTGGCAATCCCACCGCCACGGTAACCCACCGAGTGTCAGACCAACAATGAGACAGCCATAAAAAGCTGACACGGGGGGCCGGGCCATAAGTGAAAGGCCCGGGCGAACCCAGAACTTCGCAAATCTCAAGCAAGCAACAAGCAAACCGAAGTGGTTCAGGCACATAGGTTGCGAAAGGTTTGTAGGTTACCCAGTTACCCAAAATCAAGGGTGGAGCTTGGGGAAACCTTTCATGGTCACCAGGACTTGCCTGGTTGGAGTCTTCCCCTTCGACAATCGGGAAGCCTCCACGACCTGTGGGGTGATGTTATCACCTCCACATCGTATGAGACTAAAGTAGCCAAGTAGCACCATCTTGACTCTCTTCTCCTCGGGGTTCAGTGGCGAGAGGCTCACTTTCTCCTATCTTTTAACTCCTTTGTCTCCTGCGGGAAAAACAAAGGGGTGGCTTGATTTTTGGGGCCGATGATCATGCCCTTGATCTCGCGCAACCCCGGATCGACAGCCGGATTTTGCGCTGGCTCTCCAATGCCCTTACCATTTGGAAAGGCATTGTCAAAGGGCCTTCGGGTTTAAACGGGGAACCTTGAATTGCGGAAAAACGCCTTGGGGGGTCCAGACTCGCCATCAGAGTCGGACTCCGGCCTCGGCCGTTTCGGTCCCCCCCTTTCGGCTTTGGGGCTTGCCGGGGAGGCACCAGCTGTTTCGGCTGGTTCAGCTGGTGCTCCTGATTCTTTCAGTGGGGTCGTTTGAGGGGGGCTCAAAAGACCTTCCTTGGTCTGGGTGCTGGCCTGGAGGGGCCAGCACGAGAGTCCATCTGTTGGACAATCTGGTGGACAGACATGTTTGTACATGATTTATTTGTCTTGTCCGCCATCTTGGCAGGCAGGCATGACAGTGTCACCCTGTGCTCGGGGTTTTCTTTTGCCACATGGAGGCACGTAAGGTTCAGGGTGGCTGCCGTGGGTCTGGGCCTTGCACGGGTCGTCAACAGTAAGGTCTGTCTGTGGGGGATTTTTATTTAGATTTTCCATGTACTTGGCAGTTGCTTCATTCCACTCACGCCCCCACCCACCACGGAGTCCAACAAGGGGAAGCTGAGTGCTAGAACCAATGTCTAACAGCAACAGGGGTGATGAGTGAATATACGCAGCCAATTTAAGCCGATTGCACTGGTACACACGGACGGTGTGGGTACCAACGGCAGCATGACTGCTTGACCCTAGCCTCCCGAGGGAGACCAGCCGATTGACCTGACCGGGCCTGGATCAGGCCGCCTGTCTTGCCAGAATAGGGGGACCAAAGAGGCGTGTTGCTAGCCGCAGGGCGTACTCGTGGCACGGCATGCTCCAACCTCCAGGACTCCCGTCTCCCAGTCACAAGGGTGCCACGCACGGAAAAACACGTGGGTAGTGTCACCTTTCTGGGAGTATCCCAGGGGGGATGCCCTTCCACCTACAGGACATCATTGATGGGAAACACTTCTGCTCCTCCCTCAGTGAGGAAGGGAGCTCTTTCACTTTTTCCAGGCAGTTCCTCTCCACTCCTCGGAGGGGACCTGTACCCTTTTTCAAAGTGAATCCCTCTTTTCTCTGAAACGCCCAAAGGTTGTTTCACCTCATTGAGAAAAGAAGGGGGTCCTGCCCCTGTTCCTGTCAGTTCTTCATCCCTCTGGAAACAGCCGGCCACAGTCTGTTTTCACCACAGTGAGGGAGAGAAATTAACATTTTCCAGGAGGTTCCTATGGAGGACGGTTTTTTTTAGGTGGATCCCTCTTCCCTCTGAAAAAATCAAAGGATGTTTCACCTCAGTGAGAGAAGGGTGGGTTCTGTACCTGGTTCCAGTAAGCTCCTTTTGTCCCTCTGGAAACAGCCAACCACAGTCTGTTTCCATCACAGTTAGGGGGAGGAGCCTGACTTTTTTTCCAGGCAGTTCTTTTGCAGGGTGAGTTTAACGTGAGTCCCTCTTCTCTCTGAAACACCCAAAAGTTTCACCCCCAGTGAGAGTAGAGGGGGCCTGTAAACCCGTTCCAGAAAGTTCCTTCATCCCTCTGAAATAGTCAACCAAGACTATTTCATCACAGTGAGGGAGAAAGACTAAATTTTATCCCGGTTAAATTCCTATCACGGGAACTTGATGTTCTGTCTAGCAGCTGCTATTAGACAGAACCTGGCTGAAGGCCGGGCAAGGGGGCTCTACCTGCCTATCGCCCTATTCGAAAGAAAAAGAGTGGCAGTCATCAGATGGTCTGCCAGACCAATCCCTAACAAAAGAATGGCAACTCTATGCACACCGTAAGGCAGGCCTTCTAAGGCCCCCCAGACACACCCTCCCCTGCGGGAGGTAAAGGTCTGCCCACGTCCGAGCACGCGCCCGAAGATGGGGTCCAGTTCACCAGAAGGTCATCCTAATGCCGAAAATTCGCATAGGAAAGAGTAGGCTAGTAGGGCACGAAGCTACATGCAAGACATGCATCGTGGCATCAAAAAAATGGGGGGCGCGTCACCGTCCGGTAACGCGGAAGAGCCGAGGCCGAGATTGCATGGGACCGGGCGCGGTGCATCTCTTTAATATGCCCATGCAGAAGCCACACGATCGAGGGATCATGGCATCATGGTGACTCTCTTGGCGTTGCTCGGCCCCACCCGCTGCGGCCCCGTCCGCCACCCTTGCCGGAACCGATCATCCCCTCTCTCTGAATCGTCCAATTAAGGGCCGATTCACCGCAGGGAGAGAGGGGAGGAGCCTGTTCATCTATCCTTCTTCTGATTGGCTTGTCTATTGTCTTGTTCTCTGCTGGAGGATCGGGGAAATGCTGATCTCGTTTTTTCGGCTCTGCGGCTTAAATACACTAGCGCTGTGTAAGCGCGCAGGGAACGAGGGGAGCCCGCTGTCCAATGAGCGCGGACATGGCTGTGGACCCGTGTGAACCCAACCATGGGGTAACTATGCTGAACTCCAGGTTGCGGGGTCGTGCTGCTACAGGTACTCCCCCTCCAGAGAGTGAGCAAAGCGAGCGAGCGATATACCTTAACGTGTCACTCCGGTGGTCACCAGTATAGAAGATGGATGGTTGCCCATCTTCTATTTGAGGTTACTGGTGTCTTATCTCTTTGGGGAGTATTTGTTGTGAGTGTGAGTGCCCACAGGTATGGCTGGGTGTTGAAGTGAAGTCGGAGATCAACGGGGGAGCCGGCTGGCTCCCCAGTCGGCTAAGGACTGGGCAGTCCTTGTGGTTCTGCTGGAGGATCGGGGAAATGCTGATCTCGTGAGAGATGAACTAAAGGGGGGGAAGAGGAGGAGGATTCCTTAGGTTAAGGAGGGGAAGGGAAGCTATTGTAGCTGGCTACCTAGAAATTGAAAGAAGTCTTTAGAAATAAAGATGGGGGGCGAGACCCCTTGCTTGGTGTTTTCTGTGTTTTCTGGCTGGGAGGGTGGTTGTTGATTGAACGTCTTGTTGCTGAAATTGAAAGGGTAACCTTTTAATCTATCCATCATTCAGGTATATGCTCCAACATCAGAGCATACAGATGAAGAAATTGAGGCATTCTACGAGGATTTAGAGAAGGCAAGAAAACAATGTAAATCACAGGAGATTATTTTAATCATGGGAGATATGAATGTAAAGGTAGGAAAAGGAAGAGAAGGAAATATTGTTGGACCACATGGTCTTGGAACACGAAATGTGAGAGGAGAAAGATGGGTTGAATGGTGTCAGGAAAATAACCAAGTGATTATGAATACTTGGTTCCAACACCATCCTAGAAGGTTGTACACATGGGTAAGTCCAGGTGATAGAAGTCGTAATCAAATCGATTACATAACAGTTAAACATTTTACCTTTTTTTTTCCTTTTTGGGAAAATTTTTTTTTAGGCCTTCCCCAAATTTCCTTCCATTTTTCCCCCAAACATTCGTGATTACCTGTCCATCGCCATTGTCTTCTTTCCCCAGGATATATTTCCCTCTTTTGCTTTTAGCATCCCCTGAAACGCACATTTTCCGTCCCTTTTTCCTTGTTTGCCGATGCATTTTCCCTGCATCTTTATTCTTTAACTCTCAATTTACTCCATTTGCTTTTGAGCCATGTTTCTTTTCCTTTTTTGCATTTTTTTTTTATGCTTTCACCCAGTTGTTTGTATTTTTCTATATTTTCTTGCTTCTACCTTCTTTTATCCCGTGTAAAGTATCTCCCTGTCATCCATTTTTTTTTTCCCCTTTTTTTTCTTCTTGGGCAGAAACCTCCGCTACCTAAAAAATGGCGTCTCGAAAAAAAACCAAGCTCGGGGTTTTCATTCACCTCCCCAAAGCACTATAGCGATTTTTAAATTCTTTTGTAAACGTTCTTTCTTTTCTGGTTTTTTGAGTTCCCCAACCATTTTTGATGTTACTTTTGGTTTTTCTTTTTTCCTGAGTTAACCTGCAGGGCAAACTAGCAGGCAGATCCTGCACAATCTGCTCCGGATACCCTTTTACCTGTTAAACTGCATTCCCTAAACCCTCTGATTAAGTTTGTTCGATTTGATTACGATTTTTTCCCCTGGATTTCCATGGTACAACCTTCTAGATGGTTTTGGGAACCAAGTTTTCTAACCCTTTGGGTTTTTTTCCCTGACCCATTAACCCATCTTTTTCCCCTCACATTTGTGTTTCCCGACCATGTGGGCCAACAAAAATTTTTCCTTTTCTTCCTTTTCCTCTTTTTCATTCTATCTCCATGTTAAAATATCTCCTTGATTTACATTGTTTTTTTGCCTTTTCAAATCCTCGTAGAAAGCCTCTTTCTTCATCGTATGCTTGATGTTGGGGCATATACCCGAATGATGGATAGATTAAAAGGGGTTCCCCTTTTAATTTTAGCAAAAAGACTTTAAACACAACCACCCTCCCAGCCAAAAAACACAGAAAACCCAAACGGGTCTCGCCCCCCATCTTTATTTCTAAAAACTTCTTTTAATTCTAGGTAGCCCCTACAAGCTTCCCCCTTCCCCCCTTAACCCCAGGGAAACCCCCTCCTCTTCCCCCCCTTTGTTCCTCCAGAGATCGCATTTCCCCGATCCTCCCGAACCACAAGGACTGCCCCGTCCCTTTGCCGCTGGGAGCCGCCGGCTCCCCCGTTGTCTCCGACTTCACTTCAAAACCCACCCTACCTGGGGCACTCACACTCACAAAAAATACTCCCCAAAAAGATAAGACCCAGAACCTCAAATAGAAGATGGGGAACATCCATCTTCTAACTGGGGACCCCCGGAGTGACACTTGGATATCGCTCGCTCGCTTTGCTCACTTCTGGGGGGGGAGTACCTGTAGCACACGCCCCGCAAAAGGGGTTCCCAAAGTTCCCGTTGGGGCAAACGGTCCACACCTGTCCCGCTTTGGACAGCGGGCTCCCCCCGTTCCCTGCCCTTACCCCAGCGCTAGTGTATTTTAACCCCAAGCCCAAAAAAAGAATCAGCATTCCCGATCCTCC
>NW_023651571.1:0-5580 GCF_015228065.2 Penaeus monodon
TTTCTCTTCTCTCTCTCTCTCTCTCCTCTCTCTCTCTTCTCTCTCTCCTCTCTCTCTCTCTCTCTTCTATCTCTCTTCCCTCTCTCCACTCTCTCTTTCTCTCTCTCTCTCTCTCTCTCTCTCTCGCTCTCTCCCTTCTCTCTCTATCTTCTTCTCTCTTCTCTCCTCTCTTTTCCCCTCTTCTGCTTCCTCTCTCTCTCCTCTCTCTCTCTCTCTTTCTATCTCTCTCTCTCTCTCTCTCTCTCTTTCTCTCTCTCTCTCTCTCTCTCCCTCTCTCTCTCTCTCTTTCTCTAAAAATGTGAAAGTGTTTTTAAACAAAAACAAGTACAAGAGCGACCAGCTTGTTTGACGCCGCCACACAGTCAGCAAGACCAAAGGTCACATCATGCTACTCACTCAAAATAGAACATATTAATGCACAATCTCTCCATGGTCACTTTGAAGAAATCGAAATGATGATCACGGAGAGAAATATCGACATCCTTTGCATTAGTGAAACATGGCTTCATAAAGAAATGTCAAGTAATTTCATTAACATTCAAAATTTCAATGTTTATAGATGTGATGCAGGGCGAGGTGGAGGAGTATGCATATACGTAAGGGACACCTTTAAATCAAATGAAATCTTCACCACAGCTGCAAATAATACAGCTGTAGAGGACATTTGGGTGACTGTACAAAGCAATATGTTTCCCTCCTTCATTATTGGTACAGTCTATAGACACCCTCATGCTACAATTGAATCATTTGACTACCTCGAAGATATTTTAGAGAAATGTCAGTGAAAGAAAACCTTTTTTCATCTTAGGCGACTTAAACGATGACCTGAACAAACCAAATGCAAAATTAGCTGGGATCATTAGGAAAACAATTAAAACAACTCATAAATAAACCTACCAGGATCACAGAACACACTTCATCCGTGCTAGACGTCATAATATCAAACAGATCTGACCTCATTACGTATAGCGACGTTAT
This sequence comes from Penaeus monodon, assembly GCF_015228065.2. Classification (NCBI taxonomy): domain Eukaryota; kingdom Metazoa; phylum Arthropoda; class Malacostraca; order Decapoda; family Penaeidae; genus Penaeus; species Penaeus monodon. The sequence goes on from NW_023651571.1 coordinate 979, forward strand.
CCCTTGTCAAATTGCAGACCACGAACTATTAACTATGACAATAGATATAAAGAGACCCAAGCGACAACTATCATAAAAACTTCCGTGACCTGACAAATTACGACCCCCAATCACTTTGTCAAAATATTAGTGCCAGCCAGTCGACCCTCTTAGAGATTCTTACAACAGATGACGTTAACAGACAAGTAAACATTCTCTCGAACGTACTGAAAAATAGTATAGATGCCACTGCCCCCCTTAGTACCAAAATTGTTAGACGTCCCCCCGCCCATGGATAAATGAGGACATCAGAAGAGCTATACATGACCGAAACAACACTCACAAATTTCTCAAAACAAATAGAACCGACATCGCCCTTCACTCTGAGTATAAACAAAAAAAAGAGAAATGTTAAAACATTAATCCACTCAGCAAAAACAATGTATTTCCAGAATAAGTTCAATGACTGTAAACACGACACCAAAGAAACATGGAAAACAATTAAAACGTTAGTGCCCAACAAAAAACACCACACAGACACGTCCCTAGATTCCATAAGTAGTATAGAACATCTAAACGACTACTTTGCAAATATCGGTAGACTCACCTATGAACAGACAGCTGCTTCCTTGGCCCCACAAAACACAACCAGGACAAGGTTCTCAACAAATGCTTTCAGACCACAGCCAATAGGAGTGGAAACAACAGTCTTAACAATAAAACATTTACGCGAAACGAATGCTGTAGGAGTGGATAACATTGCTTTTCGATTCATCAAAGAAAGCTTACCCGCAATTGCATTCTATTTTACTGTCATTATAAACACATCTATAGTCACCGGTACTTACCCATCACTGTGGAAACATGGTATCATAACACCCATCTTCAAATCAGGAGATGCAGAACAATTGAACAATTATCGTCCTATAACTTTACTCCCAGTAATATCTAAAGTGCTAGAAAAAAATGTTGCAAATCAACTATCAACATTCTTAGAATCTAATCATCTTATTTCCGAAACGCAACATGGGTTTAGAAGTAAGTTATCCACTGAAACAGCCTTATTAAAAATCACAAACAATATTTATGATAACATAGACAAGAATCAAATAAATCTACTCACTTTGTGTGATCTCTCAAAAGCATTTGACAGTGTCAGCCATGATATCCTGCTGAACAAAATGAAAAATCATGGAATTGACAACTATTGGTTTAGAAGTTATCTATCCACAAGAACACAATCAGTCAAAATTCGTAATAATATGTCAACTAAGAAAGCAGTCTCTTTCGGAGTCCCACAAGGCTCCATATTAGGCCCGATCTTGTTCACTATATTCATAAACGATCTATCAACCATTGCAAACAACTGCCTCCTAGTCCAATATGCCGATGACTCTCAGTTTCTTCACGCTGCCCCTGTAAGCAATCTAAATGAATTGATAAGAAATACTCAACATACTCTTACAGAAGCAAAAATGTATTTTGACAAAAACGGCCTCAAACTAAATCCTGACAAAACTCAATGCATCTTTATAGGCAGTCGGCAAAAATAGCCAAAATCCCTTTAAACACGATCATAGAATTTGAAGGCTATCAAATTAAACCAAGCACTTCTGTGAAAAATCTAGGAGTACACATAGACAGATACATGACTTTCGAGACACACATTGACAAAAATTCACAAAAAAGTAATAGGCACGCTGATATACCTAACTCACATAAAAAACAAAATCCCCACTGAGACGAGAATTATTGTTGTACAGTCCCTTGCACTCAGCATTATAAACTATTGTTCCAACATATGGGGTTCAACCAACAAAACTCAAATACAAAAAGCACAAAAACTACAAAACTTTGCCGCAAGAGTGGCAATAGGCAACGTAAATAAACATGACCACATAACCCCACACTTAAAAAAAATGAAATGGCTAAAAGTTCAACAAAAATGTCAATTTGATACATGTATACTCATCCATAAATTCATAAAGGGCGACTATCCTCATTGGTTAATGCCTCTACAAACAATTGGTAACAAAACAGGCATCCAAACCAGACAGATTAACTCTCTACACGTAAAAAGATCATACACGGAAACAGGGTCAAGGCAAATGCAAATCCGAGGACCCGAGATCTGGAACAACATACCACAAAATATTAGAAACACCTCCAACCTGCTTACTTTCAAAAATAAATTAAAGGAACATCTTTTAAATTGTCAATGACATCAGGCTTTTAAATACAATGCAAAGCCATGTAACATTATTTCTAATGATGTGACCATCTTATTCTATTTTATTTTATTTTATATCTCTCCTACCATTGTATTTACTATTGTTTCTACTTATTCTGTATTACTGTACGATGTCACTATCTATGTAAGAAGAACCATTGTAATTAATGGAATAAAGTGTTTTGACTTTGACTTTGACTCTCTCTCTCTCTCTCTCTCTCTCTCTCTCTAGCTCTCTCTCTCTCTCTAGCTCTCTCTCTCTCACTAGCTCTCTCTCTCTCACTAGCTCTCTCTCTCTCACTAGCTGTCTCTCTCTCTCTAGCTGTCTCTCTCTCTCTAGCTGTTTAGCTTTCCCTCTCGCTCTCTTTCCCTCTAGCTCTCGCTCTCCCTCTCTCTCTATTCTCGCTTTCTCTCTCTCTTTCTCTCTCTCTATCTCTCTCTCTCTCTCTAGCTCTCTCACTCTCTCTCTAGCTCCCTTTTTCCCTCTCTCTCTCTCTCTTTTTAGCTCTCTCTCTCTAGCTCTCTCTCTCTATGTATCTCTTTCTCTCTCTCTTTCTCTCTCTCTCTCTCTAGCTCACCCTCTCTCTCTCTCATTCTCTCTCTCTCTCTCACTCACTCTATTTCTCTTTCTCTCTCTCTCTCTCTCTCTCTCCTTCTCTCTCTCTCTCTCTCTCTCCCTCTCTTGTAAGGTGTCCGTGAGCGGAGTCCTCTTATCACACCGTCAAAGTGGCGATGCCCCGTGAAGCGGGATAAAAGGCATAAGGGCCGGGATAGGTGGGCCCTGTTTACTCCATAAAATAAACAAAAAAAAGCAAAAGTTGAAATAAAAATCCCTCACAAGCCCTCATGAGAAGAATGGGGTGTCTGAAGTAGCAGTATAGGTGCTTCTATAAATACCAATGCACATTTAAAACTCATTAGCATGCCCAGCTTTTTCTAACAATGGCAAGAATAAGGCTCAGATACAACCTTTTTCGTTCCAGTTCGTCGGCAAATCACTGTAGGATCCATGGGGAGGAGCACACAAACACACGTTCGACTTGACACACTTTATTCACTCCGTATGGCCCCCTTATATAGGCGGGAGGAGAGACAATATGAACATGAACTTTTTCTCCAGAATTATTTAAAATACGATTTTAATACAGGAACAGGTAGTGGTCACTACAGAGTAAAATACATATACTTTCAGTTTTAAAAAATAACATATAAAAATAATAAGTTTAAAGAAAGTGCAGATACAAATATTTATGGCATAAAAATGGTCATCAAAAAGGGGCAATAAAAACAATAAAACATGAAAAAAAAATGGACAACACTAATCATCCTGCTTAAAATAAAAAGATACTAAAACACATAAGATCTGCACTGAATAAAAGTAGTAAAAAAATGTGCCACGAAACTTTTATAATTATTATTTAAAAGAACACACAGAAAAACTAAATTAGCCTTGTATGACTAAAAATAGATCAACCAAAAAATTAAACTCAAAAACAGAACTCATATAAAACATTAAAATTCTCATACAACACGAAATTAAAAAATGTAAAACTAAGCGGCAGTTCGGTATCACGAAGCCCCGCGGTTCTAAAATGCCCGACATCAACAAGTAAACAAATCACACTCTCAAATTATAAACTGAATTATACATATGTACATGGTTTTCGACTATACAACAAGAGCTGCGTATACATGAAATTATATAAAGTAAATAAATGTAAGTGTCAGGCGATCCGTCTGCTGTGGCTCCTCCAGGATCATACGAATTCCCGTTGGCCAGGGATAAGGTCAGGATAAAGGGTTAAGGGTTCAGTTAGGGTAGTAGGGACGTAGAAATAAGAGATTGGATAAAGGAAAGGTAGGGAGAGATCAGGGATGATGGCAGATAGATATAAAGTATAGGCAAGAGAAAGGCTAGCATAGTGAGGGTAGATCTAGTGAGGGTAGCACAGTGAGGGTAGATCTATAGTATGAGTACCATAGAATAAAAGGGCAAGAGAAATGCAAAAAAAAAAAAAAGGGAGGGGGGAGGTAGAAGGAAGGATAGGGCAACAGTGTATAGAGAGGGAAAACAGACAAAGATGAACAAATAAGAAGAAAGCTTTGAGACTTAGCTAGGCTAGCATAAGGAAAAGCTAAAACCATGAATATAAGTGCTAGAGATCTGGAGAGCAGAAATATGAACAGAAAGGAGAAACTAAGAGAAGAAGAGAAGGAAAACAATGACAGGGAGAACTAAAACAAGACAAAAAGGAAAAGAGAGGAAGAGAAAGAGGAGAGGTAGGAGTAAAACTGTATGGGAAGGAGAAGAGGGGAGAGAGAGGGGAGAGAGGGAGAGAGAGGGAGAGAGAGGGAGAGAGAGGGAGAGAGAAGGAGAGGGAGAGAGAGGGAGA
>NW_023651572.1:0-5580 GCF_015228065.2 Penaeus monodon
GTTTTTTTTTTTGGAAAATTTTTTTTTTTTTGGGGCTTGGGGGGAAAATCTCCCTGGGGGGAAGTCCGGTACGTATAATTTCCGGGAATGGAATATGTTGCAATTTTTTTTTTTAAGGGAAATTTTTTTTATGCAGATGTAGTTAACTCCAAACTGGAATCACATTATTTTCCCTCGTAATTGAAACGCGGTTTCGGGATATGTAGTTCCGATGCTTAAAAATAGACATTGTACTGTTATATGCTGTGATATTTTATGGGGGGGCCTGCGCCAAAAAATTCATCAGAGCCCCCCCCCCCCCCCACTCTGATGATGTCGGGTTTTGGGGTACTGAAAACTCATCAGTTTTTTCGATTTTCGTTTTATTTTTTTTTTTTAGATTTGATGAAATTTTTTTCGACAAAGGTTTCTCACCCTCATTCGCAAACTCCCGCCCACGTATACATTATCGATATGAAAAAAATGTCGAGGGGTTCGGCCGCGTGCGTAACTTTCGCCCAAGCCGGTTTCTCGCGCGTCAATACCAAATCAAAGACAAGTCCCCCCCCCTCGCTGGGGGCCGCAGATGGGCCGTCCGCCCCGCAGTTGGCCCGGGGGAAGTTACGCCGGGTGTGGGCTGGCTGTCCCTCGAGTTAACAGGCCCTTGGGTACCCCCTTCCCATGCGGAGGGGGGGGAAATGGGGGTATGGTAGGGATGAGACACTAATGTGAAACGAAAACGATGGGGAAATGAAGTTCATGAGATAACAAAAGGTAATGGTGTAATATATATTCTAGACGGTAATAGAATAAAAATCATTTTGTTGAAAAATAGCAGAAATAATGCTGACTAAAATAGCAACATGAAAAATGGAAATGACAAAAAGAAATGGAGGCGATCGTCATGACTCTTGGGAAGAGGCACAGGTGCGGCGGCGCGTCTCCGGTCGAGATCGGGGTTGGGGGCGAAGGGTCATCCCCGTCGGGGAGGGGGATTCGAGGCTGGCCGGGGGGAGGGGGCACGGGGACCAGCGGGACGGGAAAATTAAACGTCCTGTTTTGGGAAATTTTTTTGTGGGGGCAGGGGGAGGGGGGCTAGGGGTGGCAAGGGGGGGGAGGAGCGCATGGGGTGCTTCCGTATTCCTTTGCATTTTCGTCCTTTTTGTTTTCTTTCCTGCTTATTAACCCCTTTTTAATATTATCCATTTTGCTAATGCCTGTACCCCTTTATATATTTCCCGCACTCGTCTCTCGTGGAAGGGGGCTTCTGGCGCTGAGGGGGATATGCGTTGAGTTCGTGAAGAAAAGTCCTTTCCACGCCGCATTTTCTTTCTTCATTCCAAAGGTATCGGTTTAGGGAAAAAAATTGCCGATGGTGTCCCTTTTACGAAGAATGCTCGAACTAAAAGATTAATAGATAATATTCTGTATTAGTAAAGAGGGACAGAAAGTAAGTTGGAAGGGAAGATATGAGAGAAAGAGAAAATAAAAATGAAAATCAAAATAAAAAAGAGAGAGAGAGGGGAGGGCAAAGAAACAAAAAGCCCAAGTGTTTATTTCCCCAAAAATCAAGCGACCGTCCCCCCAACCCCACCCCCTTGGGAACAGTCTGCCCATCCCGTTTCTCTGACTGGTAGGCCACCTGGAAACACTGGGCGGTAACCTACACCCACGCCGGGGGGAGGGGGGGGGAGGGGGGGGTTGCCCCAGGGTCCTTTGGGCATTACTGGCCCCTATTCGACTCCGAGGAGCTCCTAGGGGGAAGGGGAAACAGGCGGGTCAAAGGGGTAATAGAGGATGAGAGAGAGGGTATGAAAAAGGGGGGGGGGGGGAAAGGAATAAGCAGACGAAGAAGAGGTCAAAGAAGGGGGCGAACGTCCGGGGGGAGGGGAAACGGGGCAGCGCACGTTGTCTTGACGATTTTTATCCAGGTGCAATGGAGTACCCACCCGCCTCCCTCACTCACGCTCCCTCGCTTCCCCCCTTTCTCACTCACTCCCCACTCACTCACTCACTCACTCCCCCTCACCACTCATATACCAAATCACTCCTCACTCCTCACTCACCCTATCACGCCCCCCCTTTTTTCCCCTTCCCCCCCCCCCCCCCCCCGGGCCGGGGGACCTTTTTATTTCCCCTCACTTCCCTCCCCCCCCCCTTTCCATTTTTAAAACCCCTTTTAACTCACCCCCAAAAATCGGGCTAAAAAAAAAAAAATTTTTTTTTAAAAAAAAAAAACTCAAAAAAAGGGAAATTAAATAAAACCCAAGAATCGACTCACCCCCCCCAATCCCCCTTTCCCTCACTCACTCCTAATCCCCAAATTCCTCCTCCTCACTCACTCCTCCCCCTCAAATACCCTCCCCCTCCTTTCTCTCTCTCTCTCCCCTCCCCCCTCCCCCTCGCCCTCTCCCCCCTCCCCCCCCCCCCCCCTTCTCTCCCCCTTCTCCCTCCTCTTCTCCTCTCTCTCTCCTCTCTCTCTCCTCCTCTCTCTCTCTCTCATCTCTCTCTCCTCTTTCTTTTCTCTCCTTTTTCTAAAGAAACGAATGAAAAACAAAGAAAGAAAAAGAAGAGTAGGGGCAGAGAGACTTTCGCTCATTCTCTGAGCCGAAGTCACGACGGGGTTGGGAGAACGAGGGCCAATTTTGGGGATTTTCTCGTTCGTTTTCGCGGCGAGTATTTTGTCCCCCCTTTCTTTTTCTCCCCCTGATAAGGTGGAGATAAACGACAGACAACAATAGACAGACAGAAGGCAAGCAAGCAGACGACAGACAGACAGACAGACAGACAGAAAAAGGACAGACAGAAGACAACAAGACAACAGACAGACGGGGACAGACGAAGAAACAGACACAAAAAGACAACAGACGCAGAACCACACAGACAGCAGACAGAAAGACGAAGCAGACAGAAGACGACGGGACCCCGCACCCCACACACCACCCCCACACAAACACCCACCCCAAAAAAAAACCCAAACAACACACACCCCCCACACACACAACAACACACCACACACAACAGCGGACGAGGGACAGCCCCTTTGGAAAGTATTGGGCGACGAAAATGTGGGAATAGAGAAGATAAATGGGAAAATGATCGGGGACAGAGAGAGAGAGAAAAAAAAAATTCTCTTTGACCTTTTTTTTCGCATTGGTTTTGGGGGAAAAAGAGGGGCGGATTTTTAAAATTCTTGCATTTCACCCTGGTACGGGGGGATGGAAAGGGGGGGGGGGGGTTTCAGTATAAGGAAAGGGGTCCCGCGGGGCTCTGGGAGGAAAAACGCTAATTTTTTGCTGGGATGGAAAGAGTTTTCCTTCCTTCTGCAATGCATCGCACTCTTTTGGGTGTACATGATGCTAGTTTTACTCTCTCTCTCCCTCCCCCTCCCTCTTCCCCCTCTCCTCTCTCTTTCTCCTCCCTCTCTCTCTCTCTCTCTCTCTTCTCTCTCTTCTCTCTCCTTCTCCTCTCTCTCTCTCCTCTCTCCCCTCTCTTCTCTCTCTCTCTCTCTCTCTCTTTTTCTCCTTTTTCTCTCTCTCTTCTTCTCATACCAACACACCACACACACACCCCCCACACACACACCACACACCCCACAAAACACACACACACACACACACACCCCAAACACAACACCCCAAAATAACACACATAACACACACACACACACACCCCACACACACCAAAACACACACACCCCACACCCCCCCACACACCACACCACACCCCCACACACACACCACAAAACCCACAACACACCTACATATACATATACATATACATTACATAATATACATATTATAAAAAACTAACACACCAACATATACATACCACACATACATACACACAATAATACTACACACCATATTTACGTACAAAACCCAAAATACGAAAACCCCCATTAAAACACACTATACAACCCCACACCATACACACACACAAGCTACACACCACGCAACACACACACACGCATACACACACACCGTACACCCCCAAAGCATACCACACACACACCCCTACCCCCCCATACGCACACACACAACACACTACGCAACCACACCACGCATCCCCACACCACGCATCACACAAACCCCACCATACACACACCACAAACCACACACAACACACAAAAAAAAACACACACACACACAAACACACACCACCAAAAAACACCACAAAAAAAACCACCAAAACACACACACACAAACACACACACACCGCACACGCAACACACCACCGCACACGCACACCACACGCCACGCCCCCACCGCCACGCACACGCACACGACACGCACAGCACACGCACACGCCACCACACACACACACACACACACACACACACCACACACCCACACACACCCCACCACAACACAACACACACACAACACCCACACCAAAAACAACACACACTATTTATATATATATATATATTATATTTATTATTTATTTATTATTTATATATATATTTATTTATATATAATTTTTATATAATATATATATTTTATATTTTTAAAATAATGTATAAATTAAATATAAATTATATATAATAATTTATTATATATATTTTATAATATATATGTATATATCAATATTAGAATATATATATATTTGTATAAGTTAATATTATATATCGTTATATAATTTTATATTATAATATTATATATTATATGTTTATATATTATATAATTTAATATATATATTATGATATATTATGGTATATATATTGTATATTATGTATTTTATGTAATGTATTTATATTATTATATTATATGTATTGTATACTGTTATATTTTTGTATATTATATTTATGTTTATATTATTTATATAGTTTTTTTATTATATATATAATTTTATAATATTTAAAAAGTAATTTATATATAAAATATATATATATATAATTATATATAATATAAAATTAATATATATAATATATTATATAAATATAATTTAAAATATATATATTATAAATATAATATATATAAATATATATAATATAATATAATATTTAATATATATTAATATTATTTATATATTAATTAATAATTTTAAAATTTTTTGGGTTTTTATTTTTTTTTTTTTTTTTTTTTTTTTTTTTTTTTAAAAAATTTTTTGTGGGTTGGTGTTGGGTGGGGTGGTTTTGGTGTGGGTGGTGTTTGTGTTGTGGTGTTTGGGGTGTGTGGTTTTGGTGTGTGTGGTGTGGTGTGTTGTGGTGTTTGTGGTGTTGGGGTTTTTGTGGGGGTTTTTTTTTTTTTTTTTTTTTTTTTTTTTTTTTTTTTTTTTTTTTTTTTTTTTTTTTTTTTTTTTTTTTTTTTTTTTTTTTTTTTTTTTTTTTTTTTTTTGGGGGGGGGGGGGGGGGGGGGGGGGGGGGGGGGGGGGGGGGGGGGGGGGGGGGGGGGGGGGGGGGGGGGGGGGGGGGGGGGGGGGGGGGGTTTGGTGTTGGTGTTTTGTGTTTGGGGGTTTTTTGGTGTGTTTGGGGTGTGTTTGTTTTTGTGTTTGGGGGGGTTTTGTTTGGGGGGTGTGTTGGGGGTTTTGTGTTTGTTGGGTTTTTGGGTTTGTAAATTTTTTTTTTTTTTTTTGGGGGGGGGGGTGTTTTTGTGTTTT
>NW_023651573.1:0-5580 GCF_015228065.2 Penaeus monodon
AAAAAAAAAAAAAAAAAAAAAAAAAAGGGCCCCCCCCCAAAAAATTAAATCATTTTAAAAACCGCGGGGGATAACCCCCGGCCATATTTTTTTTTTTTGGGGGATAAATTTTTTGGGGGGGGCAAAAGAAAAACACAAAAATAAAGGGATGAGCTCGCACTATATCCCCCCCGTGAAACTTCTCCTCCCCTTTTTCTTTCTTTTTCTTTTTTTCCTTTCTTTTTCTCTTTCTCTTTCTCTTCTTCCCCTTTCTTTTTTTTATTTCTGTTTTCTATGTTTTATTTTTATCTTTATTCTTTTGACCTTCTTCTCTTTGTTTATTCATTCTTCTTTTCTCCTTTCTGTGTGTCTGTTCTACCTCGGTCTCTCTTTTCCTTCTAATTTTCTTTTCCCCCCTTCTTTTCCCCCTTTCCCTTTTTCCACCCTATCTTTCTACCCCTCCCCTTTCCCCTTTTTCGCTCTCTCTAATTTTTTCTTTTCTTTTCTCTATACCCTTTCCTTTTTTTTCCCCTTTTTCCCCTTTTCCCCCCCCCTTTCCCTTTTTTTTCTTTTCATCCTCAATCTCAACTTTTTTTTTTGGGTTCTTTTTTCCTTCTTTCACTATTTCCCCCTTTTCTTTTTTTCCCTTTTTTTCTTTCAGTTTTCTTTTTATCTCTTTTTTTTTCTTTCTTTCTTTTTTCCTTTTTTCTTTTTCTTTCCCCCCCCCTTTTTTTTTCCTTTTTTCTTTCTTTCCCCTTTTTCCCCCCCCCCTTTTTCCCCCTTTTTTTTTTCTCCCCTTTTTTTCTTCCCCTCCCTTCTCTCTCTCCTTCTCTCCTTTTTCTCCTTTCCCTTTCCCCCCTCCCTCTCTTTTTGTTTTTTTTTTTTTTTTTGGGGGGTTTTTTTTTGGTTTTTTTTTTTTTCCTTTTCTCGTTTTTCTGCTTCCCCTTTTTCACCTCTCCTATCCCATTCGTCCCTTTCTCCTTTTTTCCCCCCCCCTCTTTCGTTTTATTCACCCTCCTCCCCCCCCCTCTCCCACTTTTCCCGGGGGGTAAGGGGGGGGGGGGGGGGGGAAAAAAAGGGGGGGGGGGGGGGGGGGGGGGGGGTTAAATTTTTTGGGGGGGGGGGGGGGGGGGGGGGGGGGGGGGGGGGGGGGGTTTTTAAAAAAAAAAAAAAAAGGGGGGGGGGGGGGGGGGGAAAAAAAAAAAAAAAAAAAAATTTTGGGGCCCTTTTCCCCCCTTGGTCTTTTTTTTTCCCCCCTTTTCCCCCCCCCCAAACCCCGCTCCTAAAACCCCCCGGTTTTTTCTTTCTTTTTAATTAAAAAAATTTTTTCCGCCCCATTTTTGATTTTTTTTTTTTTTTTTTTGGGGTTTTTGGTTTTTTTTTTTTTTTTTTTTTTTTGGGGTTTTATTAAGCAAGCATTCTACAGCCTCTCCGAAACCCACATTCGTCCCGTAAATCATGCATGATAATCACCCCAACCCCTGCATTGAATCGTAAAAAATGATATATTACACCCATCCATCACTCCCCCCTCTCCCCTTTTCTGGAAGGGGGGTGGGGGAGGGGGGGGGGGGGGGGAGGGGAGGGGGGGGGGGGGGGAGGGGAGGGGTGAGAGGGGGAGTGGGGAGGGAGGGGAGGGGGGGTAGAGAGGGGGTGAGGGAGAGGAGGGGAGGGAGGAAGGAGAGGGGAGGGAGGGAAGGGGATGGGGGAAGTGGGAGAGAGAGAGAGAGAGAAAAAAAAGAGGGGGAGAGGAGAAGGAGAGAGAGAAGAGAGAGAGAAGAGGAGAAGAGAGAGAGAAGAGAGAGGAGAGAGAAGGGGGGGCCCTTTTCTTCCCCAACAAGCTAAAAGATAAATCTGAATTTGTAATTTCGAGTTGCAAGTTCCCCTTTCAGAACAGCGGGGGGGCCCGGGCCAGATCGCCCGTCAGGGGGGAAATTTTGGCCAGACAGGTTTAGGGAAAAGTTCTTGTGTTTTTGTAAGTGTGAAGGAAATATTTTCCCCGCCCGCATTTTATATTGAGGGGTGTGGTGTTGTGTGGTGTGTGTGTGTGTGTGTGTGTGTGGGGTGGGGGTGTGTTGTGTGTGTGGTGGGTGTGGGGTGTGTGTGTGGTGTGTGTGTGAGGGTGTGTGTTGTGTGTGTGTTCGCGGTGGGGGTGGTGTATTGTGTGGGTGTGTGTTGCGCTCCCCTGGAAGACCAAGGCGCCCCATTCTTGGAATACTAATCGCTGACACCTGGGTAGTCACCGCCCACCTTTCCCATCCAGTGCTCCCCTGGCGAGCAAACGTAAATTTCATCTTTTTTACTTATAAAATGCTGAAAACAAAAATATTACTCCCTAAACCCCCGGCGCCTTTACCAAAATACAAATAGAAAACACATCAATAAACACGAAGGGGCGAACGTTAAAATTTGGGGCAATTTTACATAAAGCTAAACGACAATCATTTTTTAAAAAACATCTGGCATTCGTTTTGTTTTTGGTTTATAAACTTTAAATGAAAGAAATAGTACCCCCCTTTATAAAAGCACACAAAAAATGGCGCCTTTGGGAAAAATCACTTTGGCCTGCCCCTTTGTCTTCTTTCTCCTTTTTTTCCCCCCCCCTTCGCTCCCTCCCTCCCCCGCCCTCTTCCTCCCCCTTTCCCTCTTTTTTTTCTTTCCGCTCCCACCCCCCTCGGGGAAAATTTCGCCCCCCCTTGCTAAAATGACTCAAAAAAGGAGTCAGAGTTCGGGTTTGTATTCCAGCCCCGTTGGACCACAAAAGCCACCTGAAACCAACACCCAAAAACCAAACAGATATCCTCTCAAACTGCTTACAGAGTTTCTTCCCGGCGCCCCTTAGGGGAACCCCAAAAAGGGGGGAGAGGGGGTGTGAGGGGGGGGGGGGGTGGGGGGAGGGGGGGAAAGGGGGGGAGGGAAAGGGAGGAAGGAGAAAATCAGGACGGGGCGACCGGGGGCCTAAAGACCGAGGGTTTAAGGAGGGGGGGGAAGGAGGGGAGGGGGAAGGAGGGGAGGATAGAGGGGGGGATTCGCACCCGGTGAAAACGTAGGTGCGGGGCCGATGTAAACTCTCATTCCCCCATCTGGCATTTGGGCATATCTGTAAAGGGGGAGACAGTACGAGGGGAAAGGGAAAGGGAGGGGAAGGGGTGGAAAGTAAGGTAGTCTCGATTTGCCACGGGTTCGTAAAAAAGGGGAAAAGGGAAATGAGAGACGTTTGTTTTGTGCGACCTGCAAATCACTTGCATCACACCCGGCGGAAAACCCCAACCGAAACTTTTATGTTCGTCTGTTTGCCTCTATAAGCTATTACTAACATCTCTTTATCTATGTTCTATGAAAACGGCTTAATAAAAACCCCAAACAACAAAAAACAAAATTTTATCTGGTTCGCCCCTAGAAAAATGCAACGCGTCCATTTTACATCAGTATCACGAACCAGGTCTCCCTATCAGAGCGTGCAAATTAAATCCTCGAAAAAAACCAAAAAATAAAAACGTTACATCATCATATTTTTTGCAGCGAATGAGTTCCCGAGAGGACATTGGGAAGCAAAATCTCCTTTAACCCGGGAAGTACGCACCCCCCGCGGAGGCCCGGGAGAAAGGCGCAAATCCCGCTGGTTAGTTTAAAAAAGAAGCCTTTACGCGGCGTCTGTTTTACAATGGATTTAGGCGGTTTGGGTTTTTCTGAGGGGGGAGACCGAATCGCTGCGATTAAAAGAAAATTTTTTTAATCCTGCTCAAAAACCCCCGCCCCGCGCTGTTCCTAATTTATTCTTCCCTTCCTTCCCCCAAATCCGTCTTTCCCTCCTCCCCCCTTAACCACATTTTCCCCGGGGCGGCAAAAAAGGCTTCCGACTGCTGTAACAATCGCTTCATCCCAAAAAATTCTGCTTGGCCCTAAACTAAATTCCTTTGAACTTCCCTCCCTTTCCTCTTCTGCATGCAACCACACCCTTTACACCGCACGCCGCTCGCGCCACACACATGGAATGCAAAAAAGCACCACACCACAACCAACATACAACATACCAATTTCTATCAATAAATATACATATACATATACAAAACAGACCCCAACCCACGCACGCACCGGCAGCACCCCACCACCACAACACACCACACCCCACAACACCCACACACACACAACCACCACACACACACAAAACACCACACAAAAAAAACAACACCACAAAACACCACAAGCCGGCGGCCGTCATCTTCACACAAGGGGGTTTTTTAACTGCCCCCGTTTAAAACACTCGACCCCAAAATGCCCCTTTATGAATGGCTCGGGGGCGATGGTCACTCCGCCGCCCGCCCAGCGACGTCGGGGCAATTCTGTGGACGAATGGGCGCTTCCATCGCCCTTCCCCCGAGTTTCATCGACGCCCCGGGGGGGGGGCTTGGGGGTCGAAGCGGAATTTCATTTTCGACGCTACTTCCTAATAACGTTTTTCTCTCTTTTCCCCTTTTCCTTTTTTTCACCCCATTTTTTTCCTTTTTCCCCTCTCCCCCCTCCCCCTTCCCCCCCCCCCCTTTCCCCCCCCCCGCCTCCCTTTCCCCTCCAACCTTCCCTTTCCCCCCCGCTTTTTTCCGGCCCCTTCAAAAAAACCCGGGGAAAAAATCTTCGGATTTGGGCCCCCGTCTCCAAATTTCCCCTTCCTTCATGCCCCCCGGCCACAAGCCCGGGTAATAAAGGGGATCCCTAAGGGCAACTTGTCACATCGGGCCCGGGTCAGGGGCGCGTCTAATGCCCTCACCCTTTTTTCTTGGCGCTCTCCTTCTCTCTCTCGTTTCCTTCCATCGTTTCTCCCCTCCTTTTTCGTTTCTTTACCCCTGTTTTTCCCCTATTCTTTCTCCATTTACTCAGCTCTTGCATCTACAGGGCTTTTAATGTAAACCCCGCTTTTTGGGATACCCTTTTAAAATTTTACCTTTTCCCAAAAAACTACCACCTCTTTCTCCCTCATCCTCCCCCCCTCCTTTCCTCCCTTCCTCCCCACTCTCTCCTTCCTTCGCCAGCCTCATGGGGGTCCTACAAAAATAAGTTACTGGGGGGAGAAAACGGCCCCCCGAGAACCCAAAACGTCAGTTTCCGCCGACCCCCAGCTTTTGGTTCTCATCGGCCGGGTTTTGCCCCGGGCGTTTCGCAATGGGGGCTGTCCAAAAGTTTTTAAAAATCCATCCTCTCCCCCCCCTTCTTTCCACCATTCCCTTTTCTTTAATACTCTTCCTCTTTCAAATTTTTTTCTCTCTCTTTCTTCTTCCTCTTCTTTCCCCTTCCCCCCTGTTTTTCCTTTTCCCTTCCCCCTTTCCCTTTCCCCTTTCCCCCTCTTTTATTCCCTTTTTGCTCCCTTCCCCCTTCCCCCCTCCCCTCAATCCCCTTCCCTCCCCACTTTTTTTTATCCCCTTTTAAATTTTTTTTTTTTTTTTTTTTTTTTGTTTTTTTTTTTTTTTTTTTTTTTTCCCTTTTTTTTTTTTTTTTTTTTTTTTTTTTTTTTTTTTTTTTTTTTTTTTTTTTTTTTTTTTTTTTTTTTTTTTTTTTTTTTTTTTGTTTTTTTTTTTTTTTTTTTTTTTTTTTTTTTTTTTTTTTTTT
>NW_023651575.1:0-5578 GCF_015228065.2 Penaeus monodon
TAAATAAAAAATATAAAATAAAATTAAAAATATTTAATAAATATATATATTTTATTTTTATAAAAATAAATAAAAATAAATTAAAAAAATATATATATATATATATATATAATATTATATATAATATATATATATATATATATTTTAAATATATATATATATGTATGTTCTGTTTGAAAAAAGGTTATTGTTAGAGCGGGGCTCATAATTTGGGGGGCCCCTCCCCCTGGGGGGGCTTCGGTATTTTCCAAAGGGGGACAAGCTTTTGGGAAAAAAAGGCAGTAATTTCCTAATTACCTTTGTTTTTTTTTTTATCGAGAGCAGGTTTTACAAAAGGAAATTTTAAAAACCCCTTTTGCCCGGGTTGCATGTACGCACATGCGGCATGGCTGGACTATCTCTGGGGGCATGTAGTACACCATGGTGTATGTATGGACTGCCATGATTTTTTTTTTTTTTTTAAAATCATGGAAAAATATTTTTTTTCTGACACTAAAAGTGGTTTAAGTTGTAATTTTAAACACTTTCTCATTTTTAGAAAAAAAAAAAAAAAAAAAAAAAAAAAAATAGATTTCAACCCCATGATGCCCACACTTTATTTTTTTTCAGATATAGAGCGAAAATGATCAACTAGGGAGTCAAATAAACAAAAAATTCCCTTCAGTCTTGATTTTCGGGAAAATTTGGCAAATAGAGATTTCAAAAAATAATGATAACTGAAATAAAACATATCTGTAGTTTTATGAAAAAATGAAAGGGATGCTGGTTTTTGCATGAGCGGTCGCGCATGCTGGGGCGCGATAAAACCCCCCCGCAGCGGGGCCCCGGGCCATATGAATACTCCCCTTGGGGAAAAGGGTTAATATCTGGGGGGGAATTTTTTTTTGCAGATCAAGAGGGGGATGGAGGGAAGGGCAAATTCCTAAAAGGGGAATGTATTTAATTTAATGCCACTAATTTATCCTCATTGAAAAGGTAAAAAAATTTTTTTAATTTTTTTAAAAGGTTAAGAACCACTGGCCTAGAGTAAAAAAAGCAAAGGAAAAAAAAAACATCATCCCCCATATCCTTTGTTTGTCTTCTATGGATGCCCTTAATATTAACCAAAAATTTGGGAAGTTGTGCACCCCAAATTTTTTTTTTTTTGGGTTCCAAAAGATTATATTGGAAGATTGTTTGTCATTTTTTTTTTATTAAATTTAAACTTAACTATTACTTGTTTTATAAAGTTTGATCATAAAAAGTGTGTAAATTTTGGGGGCAATCCCATTGGGGGAAATTTGTTACCAAGTGTGTTGTAATTCACATGCATGGAAATAGCGGGTGGGCCCACACAAATAAATAAAAGGGGGGGGGCTAGTGTACAAACCATAAAATTACTGTGCCAGTCTTTTAAAGTGGACAGAACACATTTTCCCCTTTTAGCTCCAAAAGAAAGGGATACAAACTCAGCGCCAATGCCTGACGGCAGAATATAGTGTATAAAGTTTTTTTTTTTTCGAAAAAAAGACTTCTATACATTAAGGGGCACGGGGTAATTCTTAGGTTTTAAAAAAAATTTGGGTTGTCATTTAAATCATTTTTTTTTCTCTCTTTTTTTTTTTTTCCTTTTTTTCAAGTCAAGTTTTTGCATTTGCCATTATAGATATTAAATAGGGGTAATTTTGGTGTCCCTCAGCCTTGATACAAAGGAAACTCCAAGGTGTCGCTAGAGCAACAGCTACTCTAATGGCTACTCTATCGGCTTGATTCCAAGGGCCACCTGAGCATCTTTAAAACCCAAAGGATTTTACCAATATTGAAAAAAGAGGGGGTTGCTGAATAGCTTTAGATATTTTTGTGTCTTTGTTTTCTTTAGGGTCTGTTCCACAGTGGATGTATAAAATCTGAAATATTGATTAGTTGGTCATATAAATATTTAAAGTAACCTAACCCATGGTGCTAAAGGGGGGGGGATGATATGCCCAGAGTAGATTTTTGCCCTTTTTATGTAGCATGGAAAGTAACTGCAGTGTTAATTCATTTTACAATTTATATAATGGATCTTAGTTATGAGACAGGATTTCATTCACGGGTTTGTCCACAGGAGTTGATTCATTGATGCCAGCAGTTGTGTACAAGCTTATTGGACCTCTCTCATTCGGAAAACCCGGGAGGAACTCGGCAGAATGTCAACAAGAAATAGATTATTACGCAAGAAATGTAAGTGTGGAATGGTAACTAAGCAAAAGAAAGAAAAGTAAAATCATTAATTTTAAAGAGTAGGACAGTTTATAGATGTTCCCAGCTATTATAATTTGGGTGATCTTAGTCTTTAGTGAAATTCTTTAAACATACAACCTAACAATATAGGCATAATTTGTGAAATTTCGGGTTTTTTTTTCCCCTATGTTAAAGTGCTTTAAACCCATTTTTTCCCCCAGCCAGACTTTTTCCCTGTAGAAACTTAAATATTTAAAATACCCAAAGGGGCTGGCACTCTGGCAGCAAATATCTGGTTTTGGTTAATTCGATTAATTTAAAAGTTTCAAAAATTTTTAAAGTTTTGTAAAAAACTTCTAAAGACAAATTTAGCTGTAAATAAATGCAAAAAAAATAGGCATGCATTGGGCAAAGAAAAATGTAGGGCTACAGTCTAATTCCCCAATGACCCAAAAGGCCAGGCCAAAAAATTGATTCCCGACAGGGGTTGCTTAGGTCGAAACCCACCTTTAGAATCATACAGCTGAGTTCAGAAAACATACAACTAAGGAAACAGTGATATCACACATACCATACTTTTGTTTTTTTCCATAAAAGAATAAAGAATGAATCAGAACCCAAATCATTGGTGCCTAATTGAAGGCCCGGGTAAAGCAAATTTCAAGCAGTGATCTTTGCAGTGATTGTAGTCCACTCATATGTATTGTTTTTAAATTTAACTAAAATAGTTATACAACACAGTTCAGTCAAAATTATTTTTTTTCTTTAGGTGAGTTTGAAGTTAAGGTATTAGCAATGCTGTTGGCACTGAAAAATTTTAGTGTACTCTATGATAGTATTAGTACTTGACCTAAGGTGATAAAACTTTGTTTTTTGGAGTGTATAATCGTTTTTTTAGCATTTCCTTGGGGAGTCTTTTTTTTTAAATTTAAAACCCAAATGGAAATAAAGACAAAAGCTGTCTTGCTGGAAATATTTCCTTGGTTTGCTAAAAAAAAAATTAGAAGAAAAAAACAGAAATTGTAGAAAATTTAAATAATATATTTTTTCCTTTTGGCTGGCAACTAAAAATAATCACAAAAATGGACTAGAAAAAACTATGGCCCGTAGAAACTTCAAATTAAAGAAAATACATTTCATTTTCGGTGTGTAGTGATAATGACATGATATTTATGATGAAAAAATGAAAAATTTTAACAAAAATGGTAAGTTAATTTTGCTTATGATAATAAAAATGGTAATCTTAGTTTTAAGGGAGTAATTGTAATTGAAATAGTAATTTAAAAGAAATAGAATTTTAAAAATATTAATAAGACAATAATGATGATGATGATGATAGTAAAAATAGTAGTAGTAGTAATAAAAAGTAATGATAAAAAAAACAATATGTTTAATATAAAATAAGATAATGGTAATCATTCACAACACTTCAACACACACACACAACACCACACACCCCCACACACACACACACACACAACACACACACACACACACACATTCACAAACCCCACATATTTACACACCACATATTCACACACACACATATTTCCCCACACCAAATTCACACCACACACAATTCACCACCCCACTATTCACACAACACATCCCACACAACATTCCACACCCACACACACACATTCACACACAACATTTACACACCAATTCCACCACACACATATTCACCCACCACATATTCACCACACACCATATTCCAGCACATATTCACACAACAACAATTCACCACACCAACATATTCACACAACACACCTATTTCCACCACACACATATTTACACACACACACATTCACACACAACTTTCAACACACCAAAACCACACACACACACATATCCACACACACACATCACACACAACTGCACACCACACACACACACACATACACAGCCACCACCCCACACACATGCACACACAACAGCACACACACACATCCACACACACACACATGTACATACCACACTACCCCCACATATTCACACGCACTATTCACACATGAAATTTGACACACATTCACACAACTCTCAATATTAAACACACATTTTACACACATAATACACAAATACCCATACATGCTGCTCACACACACACAAAAACCCATACACATACACCACCCCACCAAAACATTACACGCACACATACACATACTCACACTACACAACCATACAAAACCCAAAACCCCCAACGCATACACCCGCATACACACACACATACACCCCATACCACACACATAAACCCATATACACCACATATACACACACACACATACTTAACATACACACCACAACACACACACTACACACCACAACAACCACATACACACACACACACATACACAATATTCACACATATATTCACACACACATTCACACACACATATTCACACAACACATATTCACACACACATATTCACACACACAAAATCACACACACCAAATCACGCACATGCACATGCACACGCACACACACACACACACACACACACAACAAAACACACAAAAACACACACACACACACACACAACACACACACCAACCCCACACAGCATTTTTATAATATGAAATTAGATAGTATGTGTTATATATGTATTATTTTACCCCATCATCATAAGGGTATACTCATTTTTGAGCAGCCGTGGACCTCTCCCCCACCCTTCGCCACTCACTCAATCTTGGGTTTTTTTTTCCACTTGTACCATCGCAGCCCCAAATATCTTTGATGCTGTCGTCAGTCTTGTCTTCGGTTTTCCTCTTCTCTTTCCCCTGTTTCCTTCACCTCCCTATGTTTTGTATAATTGTATATATATAGGCCCCGTGTTCGAGGGTTCGAGCACCGGCTGGGGCGTTTTTTCCCCTTTGGGGAAGGGAAATTCACCTCGATTGCCTACCTACCCCTGGGTGGGAAGCCCGCCCAAGTCAGTGCCATCCCAAACCGAGTAAAGAAGATGGGGGCCCTATAAAAAACGGGGTGGAAGGCAAAAGCAAAACCCCCGCTCTAAATTGCCAAAAAATCATGGAAATTCATGTCGCAAAAGTCCCTTTTGGGAAAAGGGCACTTAAAAAAATATAATAAATATAATATATATATATATATATTATATGTTGTATGATTGTATATTAAGCGCGGTGGCCGATTGGTTTTGGGATTGGGCTCAAGAGTGTCACGACGGCAACTGAGTTTTAAGGGTTTTTAGTCACCGGCCGGCGGTTGTTCCCCTGGGCAAGGAACTTCCCTTGATTGCCTACCTACTACTGGTGGGCCCAAACCAGCCTAATAGTGCTGGTCCCAAACCCGGATAAATAGAGAGAATAATTACCTTAAAAAAGGTTTAAAACCCCCCGGGCCCCCCAAAAAATCTTC
>NW_023651577.1:0-5577 GCF_015228065.2 Penaeus monodon
TTATTATATTTTTTTTTTTGGGTTGTGTGTGTGTGTGGGTGTGTGTATATAGTATACATAATATGTATTATATATAAAATTATAAAATTATATATATAATATATATAATTATATAATATATATGTATATATATATATATTTATATATATACATTGTTAAATAAAAATATTTTTAAATATATAAAATTATATATATATATTTATTATATTATATATATATATGTGTGTTTGTGTGTGGTGTGTGTGTGTGTGTGTGTGTGTGGGGGTGTTGTTGTGTGGGGTTGTGTTGTGCGCACAAAAAAACACCACAACAAATATTATATATATTATAATATATATAATATATAATATATATATATTATTATATATAATATATATATTATATATATATATACACATGTACATAACATAGTGCGGTAAAAAATATAAATAAATATATGTTTATATATTATAAATATATATTATATATATTATATATTTTATATTATTATTGATTATTTATATATTTTTATAATAATATATAAAATTTTTATAAAATAATATTATAAAAATTTTATTATATATTATATAATATTGGCCTATATATTATTATAATAATAATAATATATATATATATATATATTATAATATAATATTTACAAACACACACACACACCACAACACCACACACACACCACAAACACACACCACACACCCACACATTATAATATATATAGAT
The DNA here is from genome assembly GCF_015228065.2 of Penaeus monodon. Taxonomy (NCBI): domain Eukaryota; kingdom Metazoa; phylum Arthropoda; class Malacostraca; order Decapoda; family Penaeidae; genus Penaeus; species Penaeus monodon. The sequence goes on from NW_023651577.1 coordinate 718, forward strand.
AAGATAAAATATAGATATAGATATAATATATATATATATATATATTTATATATATATATATATATATATATGTTTATATATATGTATTTTAATATAAAAAATACACACACACACACAATCTTCTCACACACACACACACATATTATTATTATATATATATAATATATATATATAATATATAATATATATATATATATTATGAAAGTATTATATTTAGATTTTTAAAAACGAAAAAGTCGCCCTGAGAAAATATCATCAAGTTAAAATACCAGATGTGACCTTTTTTAGTTTCCATATCACCCGGGGGCGGACAAGCGCGCCCCAGGCAGTCCCCGCGATTTTGACCTTTTGGGAATCGGGGGGGGCTTTTCCGCATCTGGGGAAAAATCACCTCCCCTTGAACTCGACGATCCGCAGCCACCCAATCAGGAAATAGTGCCCTAAGTACACTTTTATCAGCCAACCTATTTTTTCCCGTAAGACGGTATCGCCCCGCCTAGCGAGCCGACCCCAGATATAAGACGGTAGCAAAAAAACCCCTTTGGGCTCCGACCCCCGACTGCTCCACCAACCCCAAAATTTATCTGCACCAGAATTTTGTACAGTGAATCTTGATCTTTATTTTCCGAGTCATTTCTTGTACATATATATTATATGTGTTAATACTGTGATTATTTAAATTAAAATTTGTATTGTATCAGTGCTGTGTTTTTCACCAACCTTTTTTTTCTTATGTGGGATATTTGAGTAATCTATACCCCTCACACACACACACACACACACACAACAACACACAAAACACACACACACACGCACACACACACACACACAACGCACCTTTTATATATAAATATTATATATATAATTTTAAAATATATATATATATATTATAAAAATATATATAATTTTAAATTTTTATTTACAAGCCCCCATAAATAGAGAGAAGATTACCTAAAAAAGGGAAAACCGCACTCTCCGTGGAAAGGAATGGGGACCCTACCACGTCTCACTCCCAAAAGGATTACTACGGAAAAACTTTTATTATTATTAATTTTTATTATTATTATTATTATTATTTTCAATTTTAAAAATCCAAACACATTATTTTTATTATTAATATTATTAAATATTATATTATCTCATCATCCCTCATCATCATAAACCCTTCATATCATCCTCTCATCTCATCAACATTATTTTATTATATTATTATCTTTTTTCTTTTTATTATTATTATTTTTTATTATTATATTATTATCATTCCCTCATCATCAAAATCACATATTTTACTAACTTTATTTTTATTTAAAATTATCATCATTGTCATTGTTTTTATTAATATCATTACCATTTTTATCTCCATTTCATTAGGTTTTGCCCCTTTTTTTTTTGTTTTTTTATTTTACCTTCATTTCTATCTTTTCTTTATCTTTGATTTTTATTTTTTTTGTTTTCGTGCCATTGCTGTTGCTCTCTTTTTTCTTATCACTGTCACACTTCTTCTTTTTGCTATTGTTATTATTTCATCATTGGTTATTACTATTCAATGCCCTTTCGCTTACTATTTATTCTAATTGTAACTCTCGTTCAGTACATTAGTATTGTTTGAATATATCATTGTATTTTTAAAATTTTTTCATTTACCATTAGCTATCATTATTCCCATTGTTATATTATTTGTTAAAAACTTTTATTTTTTTTTTTATTCATTTTGTTATGTTATTTTATCATATTTTATTAGTTGTTGTGATGATTATGATGAGATGATGTGATGATGAGAGAGATGATATTGTTTTTTAATTTTATTTTTCATTATTTATTATATATATTATATATATTTAATATAATTATTATATAATTTTATTATATAACCCTATTAAAAAATAAATATATAATATATATATTAATATATTTATATATATTTTTACATTGTATATATACCTATTATATATATATAATTTATATATTATTTATATATATATTATTATAAATTATATTTATTATTAATATATTATATATATTTTTATTATTATAATATTAAAATTTTATTTTTTATTTATTATTATTTATATAATTTATAATACCCACACACAACCACCACACACACACACCCCCACCACACACACCCCAACACCCCACACACACAACACACAATATATATATATATAAAATTATATTATTTATATAATATAATTATATATATAATTATATTTTATATTACACATATATACTATGTATTATATATAAAAAAAATATTATTATTTTACATTTATTATAAAATTGTTGTTTTTATCATTATTTTTTATTATTTAAATTTTTTTTTTATTTTATTTTCATTCTATTTTAAAATTTCTCAATTTATTGTTTTTTTTATTTTAACATTTTTGTTATATTATTTTTTTAATTTTTTTATTTTATTATTTTATTATATTATTATTTCTGTCTTATAATTTTACTATTATTTATTATTATTATTATTTTTATTTTATTATTATTTTTAAATTTTTATTATTTTATTATCATTACACCATTTAAACCTTTTTTAGTATTTTTTTTTACATCATTTTTATTTTTCATTTTTTTTTTGTCCCCAAAAATTCTATTTCAATTATATATTATTTTGTTATTTTCATTTTTATTATTATTTTTATTATTATTATTTTATTTTATTTTTCTATTATTTTTAGTATTATCATTATCTCTTTCTCATTAGTTTAAAATATTTTTTTTTCAAAAACTTTTTTAAAATATTTTTTTTTCTTTCCATTACTCATTATTTTATTACATCAACATTATTTAAAAAATCATTAAATCGCGACTTCTCCATTGTTTTTATTATCTCATCATTTTAATTACTTTTATTGCTATAAAATTTTTGTTATTTTTATTATTATTATTCTTTTTATAAATAATATAATTTTTTTATTATTTCTTATTATTATTTTATTATTTTTTATTATATTTTATTATTTTATTTTTTGTTGTTTTATTTTTATTTTATTTATATTATTATTTTATTATTATTATTATTACTATTTTTTTATTATTTTATTATCATTATTATTATTATCATCATCTATTATTATTATTATATTATTATTAATATCATTATCATTTTTATCCCCTTTTTTAAAACGTTTTTTTTTATTCTTTAAAAAAAAAAATTAAAAAAAAAAATAAAGAAAAAATTTAAAATTAAAAATTTTAAAAAAAATGGAAAAAAAAAAAATTAAAAAAAAAAAATTTTTAAAAAAAAAAAATTTAATTAAAAATTAAAAAAAAACAAAAAATTTAAAAAAAAAAATTTTTAATAAAAAAAAGAAAAAATTTTGTTTTTAAAAAAATTTTTATTTAAAAAAAAAAAAATTTAAAATTAAAAAAATTTTCAATTGAAAAAAAAGAAAATAAAAAAATGGGGTATCGCATTATAATGATATATTAAATAATGTTGATAGTAATATATAATGATGAAATTATGAAAAATTTTAAAAATTAATTTAAAGTTTTAAACCCAAAATATTTTAAGCTAATGATATAAGAATAATGATAATATCAAAATATATGAAATTAAAGAATAATTAAAAATAATAATAAAATAAAATATTTTAATAAAATTTGTATGGATAATAATTAAAGAATAATTAAAGAATAATAATTAATTAAGATAATAAAATAATAATAATAATATGATAATTAAAGAATAATTTATAATTGAAAAAAAAATATTTTGGGGGGGAAGTAAAATGATAGAAATGTAATAAAATCTAATAACATAAGGTTATCTGATTAAATAATAATAATAAATTTTAAAAATAAGATAAAATAAAATAATAAATAAATAAAGAAATTATAAGAAATAATAATAATATTTAAAAAGAATAATAATAAAATTATAAAATCAATAAATAATGATAAAAAATAAAAGTAACAATAAAATTTAAAAATGTTTAAGTAAATAAAGAAAATAAAAAATTTATAATTAATATAATATATAAACAAAAAATATATATTTTAATGATAATAATAATTTAAAATTTATTATATATTAATACCTATGGAAAATATATGTGATATATAAATATATATTATAATTATATATAATATAATATATATTATATAATTATATATTTATATTGGGTTTGGTTTGGGGGTGTTGTGTGGGGTTTTTGTTGTTTGTTGGTTTTGGATGTATATGCAATTATATATGATATGATAATTTTAAATAAATAATTTAATATTATGATATGATAGATTAATACATGATATATATATTAATTTATATATGATAAAGATATATATAATAGGGAAAATATAACGTTATAATGATACATTAGATAATAAATATATAAAATATATATGATAATATAGTAATTAATAAAATGTATAATAGTAAATATAAAAATTATATATAATAAATATATTGGAATAATTTTATATATAATATAATAAATATATAATTATATAAATATATTAGAAATAATAGGGAAAATATAAAATATATATATATTGATATATATAAATATATTTAATTTTGGTAGGGTATATATATATATAATATGATAATAAGATATATAAAGAATTATATATATATATAATAAATTGATAATAATAAAAAAAAAACAATATCATTTTATATAATAATATATAATATAAAAAAATAATAAAATATGATAAAATAAATAAAAAATGAAAAATATAAAAAAAATAAAAGTATTTTAAAGAAATAATATAAAAATAAATAATGATATAATGGTAAATAAAAAAAAAATTTAAAATAAATGATAGTATTTAAATATAATGATAATAGAAGATTTAAATTAAATAAATAGTAATAAAGATTTGAAAAGTAATAAAATGATG
>NW_023651578.1:0-31614 GCF_015228065.2 Penaeus monodon
ATTGTCAGTTTAAAACATTTGGGAATTTTATATTTTACCCAAATATTGCCAAAAACATCAATGAATCGAAAAAACGTCATTTGGGGTATACTCTGAAAGGCTAATTTTGCTAAAATTTGCCGCTTTTTTGCCTTTGGATTTTTTTTTCTTTAAACCTTTTTTTTTATATATGGCAGAATTCCTTTATTATGTCATTAATCATGATTATCATCATTATTATGTTATCATCATCATTTTATCATTATCTTTTTCATTAACATTATTGCAATTATTTCATCATTATTTTTAATTTTTATCATCATTATTTCAATTTTCACATCTTTGCAACTATTTCAGTTTAATATATATTTTTTTCAAATATATAATAAAACAGCAAAAAAATATATAAACATAAAAATAACAATAAAACGATTTTTATAAAAATTAAAATCATTATTTTAATCAAAACGTTATTTCTGTAATTATTATGTTTAAAAATTTATTTTTTTGCAAATTTTACCCCCAGTAAAATAATAATAATGTAATAAAAACAATAAAATATTAATAACAAAATTATAAAAAATTATTTTTTTTTATGTACTTATTTTTAATTTTTTTTTTTTTTTTAAGTTATAATTTTTTTTGTCAAAATACAAAATTTAAATAATAAAAATAATAATTTAAAAATAATAAAAATAAATAAAATCTAAAAATAAAATAAATAATAATAGATAGTAAAATAATAATTATAAAAATATAAAAATAATATAATAAAAAAATAAATAATGAAATGGGTATAATAAAGAAAAAGTATAAATTTAAAAATCTCAAATTTATCAAAAAACCTTTTTTCCACTTTCTCATCATTATTGTTAGATTAAAACTTTTAATTATTATCATTATTTCCCCTTTTTGCCAAATTTATCAAATGAAACGAGGAGGGTCTTCATAAGGGTAGAAATTTGCAGCTTTTTCGACTTCTGGATTTTTTTTTCCTTTTTTTTTTATATATGGACAGGGAAATTCCTGTTTTTATTCCTTAATATCATGATTATCATCATTATTATCGTTTTTAGTCTCATTATCTCATTATCATCTTTTCATCATCATTATTTATCATTATTGCAATTATTATCATCATTATTACAATTTTTTCATCATTATTTCATTTTATCCATTATTGCAACTATTTCAGTTATAATTTAAATTTTTGCAAGTATACTATAACAACTAATAATAGTAATAACAATTAAAAAAAAATAAAACATTTTTATAATAATATTTATATCCTTATTTAATTAAAATCGTTTTTACTGGAATTTATATGTTATAATCTTTTTTTTGCAATTATACCACCATTTTAAAGTAAAATTATAAATAACAATAATATTTAATAAAAATATTTTAACGATTTTATTATTTATTTACTTATTTTGATTATTATTTTTATTATTCAGTGATTATATATTTTTTGTCAATAATTAATAAAGATTGTAAAAATATAAAAATAAAAATAAAAATTAAAAATGTATTTTTAGTAGATATGTAATAAAAATAATAATTAATAAAATAATGAAAAAATTTATAAAAGGGAAAAATATTTATATCATCAAATGTTATCAAATTTTCTTTTTTCTCACTTTTTTTATCATTATTGTCATATTAACAATTCTCGTAATTATTTTCATTTTCCCTAAAATGCCCCAAAAACATCATTTTAAACGAAAAAAAACTCTTTGAGTATACTTCCCCTAAAGGGATATTTTTGCTAGAAATTTTCCGCTTCTTCGACTTTGGGATTTTTTCTTTTTTTTACTTTTTTATTTGGACGAATTCCTTTTTTTTATGACCATTATTACATGTTTCTCATTATTATCGTTTTCATCATCTTATCATCATTATCACCCATTTTTTAATAATTGCAATTATTACACATATGCAATTATTCTCATTATTGAACTTTGCAGTTATAAAAAATTTCTGCAAATATATAAAAACAAAAACAATAATAAAATTAAAAACAATAATAAAAACAAAATAACGATTTTAATAAATAATGATATATTTTAATTAATATAAATTTTACTTAATTATTTTTGTTTTTAACATTTTTTTTGCAATTTTCTGCCAGAAAATAATAATAATGATAAAAATAACAAAAATAATTTAAAAACTATTTAAACCTTATTATTATTATTATTGTACTTTTTTTGTTATTTTGTTATTATTTCATTTAAAAAATTTTTTTTTCAATGTACTATAATTTAAAATAAAAATAATAAAAAATAAAATAATAATAATAATAATAAACATAATAATAAAAATAATAATAATAAAAATAAAATATCGTTTGTAGTGTAGAAATAATAATAAAAAAAATAAAAATAATAATGTGTAGTATGAGGTAAAAAATAATTAATAATATGTAATATAATATATAATGATAAATAATGATATAGTAATAATATTGATAATCATCATATGTTTCAAAATTTTCTTTATTTCACTTTTATCATCATTTTGTCGATTAATCATTCTGGAATTATTATCATTATTACCCTAAAAATTGCAAAATCATCAAGTAAAAAAGAAAAACGTATTTTGGGGTAACCTCATAAAGGCTAAATTTGCCGCTAAATTTGCCGAGTTTTCGACTTTTTTTGGGTTTTTTTTTTTTTAACTTTTTTTTATTAGAAAAAAATCTCTAAAATATTGGACAGAATCCCGTTTATTACGATCACTATTATCATGATTATCATTATTATTATCGTATCATCATCATTTCATCATTTATCATCATTATCATCATCATATATCATCATTATTGCAATTATTATCATCATTATTTCACATTATTACATCATTTATTAAAATTATTGCGTTATCTATATATTTCTGCCAAGTATGCTAATACAACACATAATAATAGTATCACATAATAATAGCAATAATAACGATTTATCATAAATATTTTGTATCATTTATTTTAATTCACATCGTTATTACTGTTATATCATTATTTTTGCAATTATACCAGTAATAATAATAATAATGATAATAATAACAATAATAATATTATAACAAATATTATAACCCTTATTATTATTATTTATTGGTCTTATTTTTGATTATTATTGTTATGATTACAGTTATATAGTTTTTGTTAATAATACTATAATTAAGTAATAAATAATAATAATATTCATAATAATAATACTAATAATATAAGAATAATAATATTATAATAATAATGATAATAGTAATCATATGGGATAATCATCAAATGTTATCACAATTCTCTTTTATTCTCACGTTTAGTCACCATTATTGACATGATTAATAAATTCTTGATAATTATTATCATTATTCCCCCATAATTGCCAAAATCATCAGTGAATAAAAAAACGTTCATTTGGAGCATACTCTCATATGCTATATTTTCGCTTAGAATTTGCCGCTTTTTCGACTTTGGGATTTTTTTTCTTTCACCTTTTTTTATTAAATATGGACAAGAATTCTCGTTATTATGACATTATTATCATGATTATCATCGTTTTATCATCTCATTATCATCATTTATTGCAATTATTATCATCATTATGCAACTATTGCAGTTATATATATATTTCTGCAGGAATATTATCACAACAATAATACTAATAGTAATAATATAATACATACCCATAATAACGATTTAATAATATTGATATCATTATTTAATATATCGCTTGTTTTATTACTGTATTATTACTGTTTAATCATTATTTTTGCAATTATACCACCATTAATAAATAATCATACCATAATAATAACAATCATATATATTAATAACATATTAAACGATTTATTATTATTATTATTGTTATTACTTTGATATTATTGTTTATTAATACTGTTTTGTAATATATTTTTTGTCATAATACTAATAATTAAACGTAATATAATAATAATATATAATATAATAATAATAATAATAATAGTAAGTAGTATTAATATAATACTAATAATAATAATCATAATAATAATAATAATAATAATAAATAATAATAATGATAATACTAATGATCATAGTAATAATATTGTAATCAATCAAATGTTTAGTCAAAATTCTCTTTATTCTCACTTTTATCATCATTATTGTCGTGATTTCAGACAATTCTGTAGTTATTATCATGAGTCCCTCCCCCCCCTAATAATTTGCTAAATGCATAAATGAATCGAAAAAACGTCCATTTTTCGAGGATACTCTCACAAAGGCTATATTTTCCTAGAATTAGCCGCTTTTTCTACTTGGGAATTTTTTTTCTTTACTTTTTTATCATATATGGAAAGATTCCTGTTATTATGATCATTATTACATTATTATCATCTATTATCGTTATCATCATCATTATCATACTTATCATCATCATCATCACCATTATCATCATTATTGCATGATTATCATCATTATAGCAACTTATTTGGCAGTTATAATATATATTTCTGCAAGTATGCAATAACAACAACAATAATAATATTAAAACAATTATAAATAACAATATAACGATTTTATGATAATATTGATATCATATCTTTAATTAATAATCATTATTACATAGACTATTACTGTTATAATCATTATTTTGCAATTATACACCAGTGTAAATATAATAATGATAATATAAAAATAATAATTTAATACAAAATATTCTAAGATTTATTAGTATTACTATTGTACGTAGTATTATTATTATTGTTTATTATTACAGATATACTATATTTTTTGTCAATAATACTAACTACTAAAAATAAAAGTAAAGAATAATAAACTAAAATAATACTAATATATATAAGAATAAGAATAAGAAAATAAGATAATAACATTGAGATACATCCAATGATACAATACATATAATATATTGCTCTCATCAAATTGTTCATCAAAATTCTCTTTATTCTCACTTTTATCATTATTACTGTCATGATTCATACAATTCTGGTAATTATTATCATTGCTCTAACCCTAATAATTGCCAACTCAATCAAATGAACGGGAACGTACTTTGGAGTATATCTCATAAGGCGAGAATTTCTATTTTTAAACGATTCTTGAATTTTATACTACTTTTCTTTTTTTATATATATGATGGCAGAATTTCTGTTTATTTTTGATCATTAATTCATGATTATCATCATTATTATCGTTATCATCATCATTATCATCATATCATCATCATTATCATCATTATGTGATACTATCTTATTATCATCATTATTGCCACTATTGCAGTTATAATATATATTCTGGAAAGTATACTAATAACAACAACAATATACTAGTATACAAGAATATAATAATATAACATTTTTGTAATAAATATTGATATCATTATTTAATTATATCGTTATTACTGTAAATTATTACTGTTTAATAATTATTTATTGCAATTATACCACCAGTATAAATAATAAATGATAATAATAACATAATAATATTAATACAATATTATAACGATTACTTATTATTATTATTTGTAACTGATTTTGATTAATTAATTCTTATTATTACAGTTTATAATATATTTTCTGTCATATACTATAATTAAAGTAATAATAATAATAATAATAATAATATAATACTAATAATACCATAATAATAATATAATAATAATTATACTAGTATTAGTAGTAGTAGTATAATAATAATATAATAATAATAATAATAATGATAATACCATATTAATGATAATATATGATAAATAGTAATAATATTGATATGCATCATATCTATCAAAATTCTCTTTACATTCTCACTAACGATATACCCTTTTCCAGAAATATACTCTACATGACTGATTTTGAGAGTATACTCCAAAATGACGATTTTTCCATTCATTAGATGTTTTGTCAATAATTGGGGTAATAAGATAATAATTACAGAATTCTATTAATCATGAAAATAATGATGATAAAAGTGAGATGGAATATAATATGGATAACATTGGATTATGATAAATATTATTACTCTTACTATTATTATTTATATGATTATTTATTATTATTCGGATTTTATTATTATCATTATTATTATTATTATTATTAATTATCATTATTATTATTATTAATCTTATTATTATTATTATTAGTATTAGTATTATTATTAGTATTATATTATTGTTACTTTAATTATTAGTATTATTCCCGAAAAAATATATTATAACTGTAATAATAACAACAATAATATAATTATAAGTATAATAGTACTAATACTAATCGTTATAATATTGTTTATTTATAATATTTTTTTTTTTTTTTTTTTTTGGGGGGGGGGGGGTTTTTTTTTGTGTGTGGTTTTTTTTTTTTTTTTTTTTGTTTATGATTAATCATTATTATATTAATATTGTGTTATTGATTATCATTATATTATTATTATCATTATAAATAATCATAATATACTCAGAATAATAATATAATGATTATTATTATTATTATTATTATTATTAGTATTACTATTATCATTATTATATACTTATAGTAGTAGTAGTATTAGTATTAGTATTATTATTACTTAAATTATTAGTAATTGTTGCCAAAAAAAAATATTAGAACTGTAATATAATAATAATTAATAATAATACTAATAAAAATAAGTATAATATAACTCATTATATCGTTATAATATTGCTATAATGTTATTATTGCTACTTATGATCATTATTATATATTTTTACTGTTAGGTATAATTGCAAAAATAATTCTTATAACAGTAATAATTACCTGAAAGATGATTTAATTAGAATTATGCTATAAATAATTAATATAAAAACGTTATATTGTTATTATTGTTGTTTTTACTATTAGTTTTTGTAATTGTTATTATATAGTTTTTAAAATATATATTAATAACTGCACTAATTCGCAATCATATGATATAAATTGCAATAAGGATGATAATTGTTTGCAATAATAATGATACTGATTATGATAATGCTGATAATGATGATGATAACGTCCATAATGATGTAATCATGATCATAATGTAATAACAGGAATTGTGTCCATTTTATAATAAAAATTGTAAAAAAAAAAATCCCCAAAAGTCGAAAAAAGCGTAAAACGAATATCCCCTTTTGAGATATACTCCAAAATGACGCTTTTTTCATTGCTCATTTGATGATCTTGGCAAAAGGTTACGGGTAATCATTACCAGAATTCTATTATGATGATAATGATGAATGGATAAAAAGTGAGAGATAAAGAGGATTTGATACATTTGGTGATTAGTAATATCATTACTATTATCATTATTTATTAATGCATTATTATTATTATTCTCATTATTATGATTAGTTATTATTATTATTATGATTATTCATTATTATTATTTATTATTATTATTATTAATAGTAGTATTGTATTATTATTACTTAATTATTGAGTATTGCCAAAAAATCTATTATACCTGTATAATTCATAATAATAATATTCATTTGATGATTTTGGCAATAAGTAGGGTAATATGATAATAATTGCCAGGAAAATGTTTATTAATCATGACAATAATGATGATAAAAGTGAGAATAAAGAGAATGTTAGATAACATTTGATGATTTTTTTTTTATTACTATTTTACTGTTATATTATTATTATTATCATTTGTATTATTATTGTTATATTATTAGTACTAGTAGTATAGTTAGTATTACCTTAATGATATTAAGTATTTTTGTTAAAAAAAAAACAACAAAAATAATATTATAACTGAAAAAATACTAATACCAATAATAATAATAAAATAAATAATAATATTAATAATATATAATAATAATACTAATTAGAGTATAATTATAATACAATAAATACTAATCGTTATAATATTGTTATTAATATTATTATTGTTAATTTTAATCATATTAATATTTTTAACTGGTAGTATAATTGCAAAATAATTATTATAACATTAATAATTACAGGAATAATTGATATTAATTAGATTAATGATATAGAGAATTATTATAAAAACGTTCTTCATTTAATTATTGTTGTTATTAATATTATCTTATTATTGTAGTTGTTATTAGAATAGATGAAAAAATATATATTATAAATGCAATAATTACAATAATAATGATAATAATTGCAAGAATTTACCAGAATTCTATTAATCATGAAAATAATGATGATAAAAGTGAGAATAAAGAGATTTGGAAACTTTTGATGATTATTAATATTTTTACTATTATCATTATTAGTATCATTATTATTATTATTTCATAATAGTTATTACAATTATCATTATTATTTTTATTATTACTATTAATTAGTTGTAGTAGTATTAGTAGTTTACTTGAATTATTAGTATTATTGCGAAAAAATCTATTATAACTGTAATAATAACAATAATAATAATAATAATAGGTATAATAATACTAATACTAATCGTTATAATATTGTTTATTAACATTATTATTATTATTATTATCATTATTATTATTTTTACTGGTACGTATAATTGCAAAAATAATTATTATAACAGTAATAATTACAGGAATAATGATATTAATTAGAATAATGATATAAACAATATTATAAAAATGTTATTATTGTTATTATTGTTGTTATTACTATATATTGTATTATTATTAGTATAGTTGTAAAAATATATATTTATAACTGCAACAATTACAATATTAATGATAATAATTGCAATAATGACGATAATAATTGCAATAATGATGATATGATGATGATAATGATGATAATGAGGATGATAACGACAATAAGGATGATAATCATGATAACAAAGGATGATAAAAACAGGAATGGCGTCCATATATAATAAAAAAGGTAAAAGAAAAAAAAAATCCCAAAAGTCGAAAAAGCGGCAAAATCTAGCGAAATATAGCCTTTTGATAGTATACTCCAAAATGACGTTTTTCCATTCATTTGATGATTTTGTCAATAATTAGGGTAATAATGATAATAATTACCAGAATTCTTTTAATCATGACAATAATGATGATTAAAGTGAGAATAAAGAGAATTTGGATAACATTTGATGATTATTAATATTATTACTATTATCATTATTATTATTATCATTATTATTATTATTATTGTCATTATTATCATTATTATTATTATTATTATTATTATTATTATTATTATTATTTTATTATTATTATTATTATTAGTAGTAGTAGTAGTAGTAGTAGTAGTAGTAGTAGTAGTATTGGTATTAATATTATTATTATTATTATTACTTTAATTATTAGTATTATTGCCAAAAATATATTATAACTTTAATAATAACAATAATAATGATAATAATAAGTATAATAATACTAATACTAATAATAACGTTATAATATTGTTATTATTGTTGTTATTACTATTATTATTGTAGTTGTTATTAGTATAGTTGTAAAAATATATTTTATAACTGCAATAATTGCAATAATAATGATAATAATTGCAATAATGATGATAATATTTGCAATAATGATGATATTATTTGCAATAATGATGATGATAATGATGATGATAACGACAATAAGGATGATAATCATGATAATAATGATGATAATAACAGGAATTGTGTCTATATATAACCAAAAAAGGTAAAATAAAAAAAATCCCAAAAGTCGAAAAAGCGGCAAAATATAGCGAATAATTAGGGTAATAATGATAATAATTACGAGAATTCTATTAATCATAACAATAATGATGATAAAAGTGAGAACAAGAGAATTTGGATAACATTTGATGATTATTAATATTATTACTATTATCATTATTATTATCATTATAGTATTATCATTATTATATTATTATTATCTTTATCATTATTATTAGTAGTAGTAGTATTAGTATTACTTTAATTATTAGTATATTGCCAAAAAATATATTATAACTGTAATATAACAATAATAATAATAATAAGTATAATAATACTAATACTAATTGTTATATATTGTTATTAATATTGTTACTGTTATTATTATCATTCTTATTATTTTTACTGGTAGTATAATTGCAAAAAAAATTTATTATAACAGTAATAATTACAGTAATAATGATATTAATTAGAATAAGGATATAAATAATTATTATAAAAACGTTATTATTCTTATTATTGTTGTTATTATTATTATTTTTGTAGTTGTTATTAGTATAGTTGTAAAAATATATATTATAACTGCAATAATTGCAATAATAATGATAATAATTGCAATAATGATGATAATAATTGCAATAATGATGATAATGATGGTGATTATGATGATAATAATGATGATAATAACAGGAATTGAGTCCATATATAATAAAAAAGGTAAAAGAAAAAAATCCTAAAAGTCGAAAAAGCGGCAAAATCTAGCGAAATATAGCCTTTTGAGAGTAGACTCCAAATGACGTTTTTTCCATTCATTTGATGATTTTGGCAATAATTAGGGTAATAATGATAATAATTACCAGAATTCTATTAATTATGACAATAATGATGATAAAAGTGAGAATAAAGAGAATTTGGATAACATTTGATGATAATTAATGCTACGCCAGTGGGTCTTTGTGCCTCTGTGATCTGAAATAACTTTGTGTTGCCCTGTTATAAGCTGTATCGTGCAGTGTGGCATGCTGGTTTCCCCCTGTATTGTGCCTATAGAAAGTGTACGGAAATAACTTGTGTAAATAAAGGAAAGACTGTCATTTTGTGTTTACTTCGTGCCCTGCCTCGCCACTTGGCGTTTCCTCTCCTGGTGTTCTGGGACGCTGTGGTGCTCGGTGCCTCTTGGAGCTGTTCAGTGTTCACGACCCTGTATATAACACGCCGTCTGCCTAGCCTGCCTTATGTTGGTGCAGAGAGACGACGCGACCGGCGTAACATTAATATTGTTACTATTATCATTATTATTATCATTATTATTATTATTATTATTATTATTATTATTATTATTATTATTATTATTATAATAATTATTATTGTTATTATTATTATTATTGTTATTATTAGTAGTAGTAGTAGTAGTAGTAATCCTTTAATTATTAAGTATTATTGCCAAAATATATATTATAACTGTAATGATAACAGGAATAATGATATTAATTAGAATAATGATAAAAATAATTATTATAAAAACATTATTATTGTTATTATTGTTGTTATTACTATTATTATTGTAGTTATTATTAGTATAGTTATAAAAAATATATATTATAACTGCAATAATTGCAATAATAATGATAATAATTGCAATAATGATGATAATGATGATGATAAGGATGATAATAACGACAATAATGATGATAATCATGATAATAATGATAATATAAGAGGAATTGTGTCCAGATATAATAAAAAGGGAAAAGAAAAAAATACCAAAAGTCGAAAAAGCGGCAAAAATCTAACGAAATATAGCCTTTTCAGAGTATACTCCAAAATCACGTTTTTTCCATTCATTTGATGATTTTGGCAATAATTAGGGTAATAATGATAATAATTCCAGAATTTGTTAATCATGACAATAATGATGATAAAAGTGAGAATAAAGAGAATTTGGATAACATTTGATGATTATTAATATTATTACTATATCATTATTATTATCATCATTATTATTATTATCATTATTATTATTATTATTATATAATTATTATTATTTTTATTATTATTATTATTATTATTACTATTATTATTATTATTATTATTATTATTAGCATTACTTTAATTACTATTATTATTGCCAAAAAATATATTATAACTGTAATAATAACAATAATAATAATAATAATAATAATAGGTATAATAATACTAATACTAATCGTGTATAATATTGTTTTTAATATTATTATTGTTATTATTATCATTATTATTATTTTTACTGATAGTATAATTGGAAAAATAATTATTATAACAGTAATAATTGAAGGAATAATAATATTAATTAGAATAATGATATAAATAATTATTACAAAAGCGTTATTATTGTTGTTATTACTATTATTATTGTAGTTGTTATTTGTACAGTTGTAAAAATATAAATTATAACTGCAAGAATTGCAATAATAATGATAATAATTGCAATAATGATGATAATAATTGTAATAATGATAATGATGATGATAATGAGGATAATGATGATGATAACGACAATAAGGATGATAATCATGATAATAATGATGATAATAACAGGAATTGTGTCCATATATAATAAAAAAGGTAAAAGAAAACAAATCACAAAAGTCGAAAAAATGCGGCAAAATCTAGCCAAGAGGTATACTCCAAAATGACGTTTTTCCCATTCATTTGATGATTTTGGCAATAATTAGGGTAATAATGATAATAATTACCAGAATTAGATTAATCATGACAATAATGATGATAAAAGTGAGAATGAAGAGAATTTGGATAATATTTGATGATTATCAATATTATTACTATTGTCATTATTATTATCATTATTATTATTATTATCATTATTATTATTATTATTATTATTATTATTATTATTATTATTTTTACTGGTAGTATAATTGCAAAAATAATTATTATAACAGTAATAATTACTGGAATAATGATATTAATTAGAATAATGATATAAATAAATATCATAAAAACGTTATTATTGTTATTATTGTTGTTATTACTATTATTATTGTAGTTGTTATTAGTATAGTTTTAAAATATATATATTATAACTGCAATAATTACAATAATAATGATAATAACTGCAATAATGATGATAATAATTGCAATAATGATGAT
Organism: Penaeus monodon; assembly: GCF_015228065.2. NCBI lineage: Eukaryota > Metazoa > Arthropoda > Malacostraca > Decapoda > Penaeidae > Penaeus > Penaeus monodon. Next base: position 12,728 of record NW_023651578.1, read on the forward strand.
AATGATGATGATAATGATGATAATGATGAGGATAACGACAATAAGGATGATAATCATGATAATACTGATGATAATAACAGGAATTGTGTCCATGTATAATAAAAAGGTAAAAGAAAAAAAATCCCAAAAGTTGAAAAAGCGGCAAAATCTAGCGAAATATAGCCTTTTGAGAGTATCCTCCAAAATGACGTTTTTTCCATTCATTTGATGATTTTGACAATAATTAGGGTAATAATGATATTATTTACCAGAATTCTATTAATCATGACAATAATGATGATAACAGTGAGAATAAAGAGAATTTGGATAAAATTTGATGATTATTAATATTATTAATATTATCATTATTATTATCATAATAATGATTATATTATTATTATTATCCTTATTATAATCATTATTATTATTATTATTATTATTATTAGCTTTAGTATTATTATTACTTTAATTATTAGTATTATTGCCAAAAATATACTTAACGTAATAATAACATAATAATCATAATAATAAGTATAATAATTCTAATACTAATCGTTATAATATTGTTATTAATATTATTATTGTTATATTATCATTTATTATTATTTTTATTGGTAGTATAATTGCAAAAATAATTATTATAACAGTAATAATTACAGGAATAATGATATTAATTAGAATAATGATATAATTAATTATTATAAGAAACGTTATTATTGTTATATTGTTGTTATTACTATTATATTGTAGTTGTTATTAGTATAGTTGTAAAAATATATATTATAACTGCAATAATTGCAATAATAATGATAATAATTGCAATAATGATGATAATAATTGCAATAATGATGATAATGATGATGATAATGATGATAATGATGATGATAACGACAATAAGGATGATACTCATGATAATAAGATGATAACAGAGGAATTGTGTCCATATATAATAAAAAAAAAGGTAAAAAAAAAAAAAATCCCAAAAGTCGAAAAAGCGGGAAAATCTAGCGAAAAATAGCCTTTTGAGAGTATACCCAAAAAGACGTTTTTTCCATTTATTTGATGATTTTGGCATTAAATTTGGGCAATAATGATGATAATTACCAGAATTCCCATTAATCATGACAAAATGATGATAAAAGTGAGAATAAAGAGAATTTGGATAACATTTGATGATTATTAAAATTATTACTATTATCATTATTATTATCATTTATTATTATTATCCTTATTGCTACGCCAGTGGGTCTTTGTCTCTGTGCGAAACATGTGAGCGGAGGAGCGGGGGAAACAAGCCAGGAGAGACGCGGATGGGTGCTGCTCCTGTGAAGACCTCGTGTGTGCCCTTGTGACCTGATAAACTTTGTGTTGCCCTGTTATAAGCTGTGACATGCTGGTTTCCCCTGTATTGTTGTGCCTATAGAAAAGTTGTACGGGAAAATAACTTGTGTAAATAAAGGAAAGACTGTCATTTTGTGTTTATTTCTTGGCCTGGCTCGCCACTTGGCGTTTCCCTCGTGGTGTTCTGGGACTGTGGTGCTTGGTGTCTCTTGGAGCTGTTCAGTGTTCACGACCCTGTGGTTTAGTACGCCATCTGCCTAGCCTGCCTTGTGTGGTAGCAGAGAGACGAGGCGGTCGGCGAAACAAATGGTGTCAGGAGTGGGATTTGTATATTTGATTAGTGAGACGCGCCGATTTATCATGTCGTCCATAGATGGCGGTAGCCATGAGGGAGAGGAGGCTATGACTGAGGCAGGCACGAGTGAGGTGAAGCCGAGCCAGATGGACCTGATCACTGCCATGCTGGCCGGTATGAGGGAGGAAAAGGCACAAAAGGGGAGAAGAGCAACACAGAGGGCACGCGAGCAGGCGCACCATCTCGTCGAGATCTGGCAAGGAAGGCAGAGGAACAGTTCTGCCAACTTGTTGAGGTGCTACAGAGCAATCTTGCATTTTGAAGATGGAACTCACAGTACACCGACAAGGTCTGCAACAGCATGAAGAGTGAACTGATGGAGGAGGTGCAGACTCTGAAGGGCGAGGTTCAGGACCTGAGGGGGGAAGTGAAAGCGGAAAGGCGGCGTCATGAGGTAGGACGTTGCAAGCAGAGAAGGCAGACGAGGTTTGGCAACAGATGCCAGAGTGTCAGATTTACTGGGGGCTGCCTGGGGTCCGTGGCAGGAAACCCCCCGGGGCCCCGCAGCGTCGTGTCGGAGCCAGTTCCTTTGGTTTAGGGATGGGAACTATGGTAGCCCTCTTCCAGCTCTGGGGTAGAGTGGAATTTTTCCCAGGATTTGTTGATGATTTGGGCAAAAATGAAAAGCTCACCTCCCCAGCCCCAGACGGGAGATGATGTTTGTCGAGATCCCGTCTCCCCGGGGGGCTGGGGGTTTCCCAAACTGGTTTTTGTGTGCATCTCTTATTTTCCCTCAGAGAAAAAAAACGTTGAGTTTTGGATTTTGGGCCCTGCCCTTTCTCTGATATGAGCAAGTCTGTCGGGTTTGAAAGGGTTCTTGTTTCCCCTCAGTTCGGGGAAAGACGTCGCTACTCTTTCCGCAGAAAACTCTTGTCCCAGTTTTGTTGGCCTCTCCCGGGGGGGTCGGGGGTGCGGGGCATCTGGGGGCCCTGAGCGGCTGGGTGGGCTTGCCCCTTCCATAGCTCTGAGGGGTTTTTTTTGGTTTTTTTAGGGTTGAAAAAGGGGGACCACACCTTTTCCAGCCATTTTTTCCTTTGCCCCCACTCTGCTGGCAGTTTTTGGCTTTCCCTGACAGCCTCCCTTAGGGGGCTATTTTTTGTGGGGGGTTTTTTTGGGCCTTTTCGGAAATGTTTTCGGCCATTTTTTCCCCTTGGTTGACCTCCCTAATCTCGCCCATTGAAGTACCAGGCGCCCTTGTGACTCCGGGACCCAGGCCGAGTTTTGGGTAGGGTCGTGAGGTTTCCTATCAAGGGCATTTACAATTCGGGCTTGTAGAAATTCCCATTTTCGTTTGTGGGGTTTTTCATTGCTTCTTAGACAGGGGGCCCCAAGGGGCGCTCGGGAACGCCTGGCCCATTTGGGCCCTTGTCTGTTTTCCCATCTTGGTTTCGGCCCGGGGTTTTTCGGCGGGGCCACACCCATGGGGGTTTGTTATAGTGCCAAAAATGGTCACTATTTAGGGGTCTCACGACACGCCGGCCAACCCCTCTCCACCAGAGTCGCAGTGGCCAGGGTGGGTCTGGGACCCCCTCCTCTCACTTTGTGTTGGCCCTGGCTGTTGGGGAGAGCGATCTCGGGGAATGTCTAAAGGGCACTTTGGGCTATTTTACGGCCACCCGCACCCGGGTTTCCCCTGGGGGGGACCCCAGGTTTGGGGGTGTGCATTAAATTTCCCCCAAATGATCACTGGGTCGGGGGCTGGGGAAAGACATCCCGGGCTGATGTCTAAGCTATTACAGTTGGCCTGCTGAAACAATTTTTAATTTCGGGGGTCCCCCGGCCATTTGAATCTCGACGGTAAGAGTTTCAACACCTTCTCCACAGTGGGGTTTCACCCACCCTTTTTGGGGAGCGGGGAATTGTTGCTTTCACCAGGGTAAACAGGTCTCTTTTCCCATCAGAACGGGCGCGCGTAGACGTGATCCCGGGCCCAAGCAAACAGTTCCCCGCTGTAATGTCTCCTGGAGCATGACGATGTCAATGCCCCTTTGACGCATTTATTGCGGGGAGGAGGGCAACCCCTTTGAGGAGAACCACAGATTTTTCCACGGGCAAAATTTACTTAGTTTAAAGTCCCCATGATTTTAAAATTTGGGTAGTTAAAATCAGAGACATCGTCATATTCGGACTGACGGGCGGAGTCGGGACAACTCCATTGTAAAATCCCTCACTGTTTGGGGGTTCCCCCTTGGGGCTTTTGGGGCTACCCCCTTGGACCCACGGGGTTTTTGGAGAGCCTTTGGTAGCCTTGACTTTTCGTTTTTTGGGTTTTTTCTCTGGCCAGGTTTTCTGTGCTTTGGGTTTGGCCTTGCCTGGGCAGGGTCAGCTTTTTTCTGATTGGGCCCTTGGGGGCATAAATTTCAGCCTGGTTAGGCTCTGCCTGTGAGGGCAAGCCTGGCAGGCTCCCCTGTGGGGGCCCTAGCCTGGTTGTAGGGGGGGGGAAATCTCGACCTGGGGTGAGGGAGGATTGGCCCGTTTGGCCCTCTCCATTTTCCCTTTTCCTTTATGCTTTTTACAGTTGTTTTGAATGTCGTCATGGCAACGTCGACTCCCTTTATCCCCCTTTCCCTTGGCCCTGGACAAGGATACTGCCACTGCTGTGAAAACAGCAATGTCGGATCGACATGCCCCCCTCGTCGAAAACATGTCTTCGGGGTTTTGGGGGAGGACCGTGTGGGGTGCTTTTGGAACCTTTTTTCCCGGGGGTTTCCCTCGCATTTTCTTATTTGGGGGAACTCCTGATTGTCGGAGTTTCTCTGGTTTCGGTGGGGGGCAGCTTCCTTCCTCTTAGGAGGGGGGGAACCCTTTTTCGCTTTTGCTCCTCCCCCAGACTTGGGTGCCGGGGGGGGCGGGAAAACAAAGTCTGATCCCCTTTTTGCAACCTTTGCCGTTTGAGAGCTGCCTTTTTTCCTACAGAGCAAGCCAGGCCCCAGGCACATTTTAACTTTTTGGTTTGTGTGTCCTTCTTTTCTTTTTTAAATGTGCCTTAAAGGGCACATTTGGGGGATTTGTGCCTTGCTCAGACCCCACTTTTTGGGTTTGGGCTGGGGCAGTTTACCTGGGGGGTGTCCTTTATTCCCTGGCATTTGGGAAACACTGAAGTGGTTGGGGCACATTTTTTGCGTAGGTGATGGTTTACCCCAGTTCCCCAATCAAGGGGGAGTTTTGGGTTCCCTTTTTCATGGTCCCAGGATTTGGGCCTGGTTGGAGTTTTCCCCTTCGAAAAATGGGGAAGCCTAACGACCTTGGGTGTTTCTATCACCCCCCCTCCTATGAGACTGAGAAGCCAGTGCCCCAACTTGATTTCCCCTTTCTCCTCGGGGTTCGGGGCGGGGAGGCTCATTTCCCCCCATTTTTAGTCCTTTGCCCTCCGGCGGGAAAACAAAGGGGGCCCTGATCTTTGGGCACGAGATCAGGGCCCTGATCTCGCGCAACCCGGACGACACCCGGATTTTGTGTGGTTTCCCCAAGGGCCCTTACTTTTTTGGTAGGCATTCCGGAACCCCTTGGGGTTTTTGACGGGGCCCTTTAAATTGGGGGGGAAAAACGCCTTGGGGGCCAGACTCGCCATCAGAGCGGCCCTCCGGCCTGGGCCCGTTTCTTTCCCCCCTTTTCGGCTTTGGGGCTTGCTCGTGGAGGCCCCCAGCTGTTTCGGCGGGTTCACTGGTGCTCCTGTTTTCCCCGAAAAACATGTCTTCTGGGTTTGGGGGGGGCCCGGGTTTGGGTGCTGTTGGAACCCTTTTTTCCTGGGTTCTCTGCATTTTGCATTATTTGGGGGGAAAATCCTGTTTGGTGGGAAGATTTTGGGTTTTTTCGGCTGGGGGGCAGCTTCCTTCCCTTGGGAGGTCGGGAAGCCTTTTCGTTTTTTCCCCCCCCAGCCCGTAGGTCCCTTTGGGGGGGGGGGCAGGAAAAAAAGTCGGGCGTTTTTTTGGGCCAACCTCTTCCCGTTTGAGAGCCGCCTCTTTCCTGAAAAAGAGAAAAGCCCAGGCCCGGGCCCGTGAGCCTTTTGGGCCACAGTTAGGACTTTTTGGCTGTTGTGTCCTTCTTTTCTTTTTTTAATGTCCCTTAAATTGAAACACCTCGGATTGGTGCCTTGCTACAGACACCCATTTTGGGTTTGGGGTTTGTGCATTTTTGCCTGGTGGTGTCCTACTTTTTCCAATTTGAAACACCAAAGGGGTTCAGGCACAAAAAGTGGGGAGGTGATGGGAAACCCCATTTTACCCAGATAAAGGGGGGGGGGTTTTGGGGCTACCTTTCATGGTCCCCAGGACTTGCCGGGTTGGACCCCTTCCCCTTTCGACAATGGGGAAGCCTCCACGACCTTTGGGTGTGATGCTATCACCCCCCACATGTTTTGAGACTGGGGAAGCCAATTGGGCACCATCTTGCCCTCTTTCCCCTCGGGATTCAGTGGCGAGAGGTCACTTTCCTCCCATTTTTTAAAGCTCCTTTGTTTCCGCAGGAAAAAAAAAGGGTGGCTTGATCTTTGGGCACGACGTTTCATCCCCAAATTCTCCCCAAACCCCGGGATCGCAGCCGAAAATGCCTCCATTTGGTAGGCATTGTCGAACCCCTTGGGGTTTGAAAAGGGCCCTTAAAATTGCCGGAAACGCCTTGGGGGCCCAGACTCGCCATCAGGTCGGTCTCCGGCCTGGGCCTTTGGGGTCCCCCCTTTTTCCGGTTTTGGGGGTTTTTGCTCGTGGAGGCACCGGGCTGTTTGGGCTGGTTCAGTGGTGCTCCTGATTAAAGGCAGGGGGGGTCGCTGGGGGGGGCCCCAAAAGCCCTTCCTGGTCTGGGTGCGGGCCCTGGGGGGGGCCCAGCACGAGAGGCCATCTGGTGGACAGACATGTTTTTTCCCTGTTTTAAAATTCGTTTTGTCCCCATTTTGGCACGGGCATGACTTTGTTAATCCTGTGCTCGGGGTTTTCTTTTGCCACCCGGAGGACTTTAAGGGCCCTTCAGGTGGCTCCCTGGCCCGGGGCCCCTTTCCCGGGGTCGTCCCCCCAGTAAGGCCCTGTCTGTGGGGGATTTTTTTTGGGGGTTTTTCCATGTACTTGGTAGGGCTTCCCCCACTCACGCCCCCAACCCCCCCGGGGGCCCAAACAAGGGGAAGCTGAGGGGCCTAGAACCCAATTTTCAAAACAGCAACAGGGGGTGATGAGGGAAATACCAGCCAATTGCCATTGCACGGGGACGCACAGACGGGGGTGGGTCCCAAGGCAGCATGACTGCTTGACCCAAACCCTCCCAGGGAGACCACCGATTGACCCCCCCGGGGCCGGATCAGGTTGCCTGTTTTTGCCAGAATAGAGGCCCAAAGAGGCGTGTTGCTTCCGAAAGGGGGTACCGGCACGGCATCGCCCCAACCTCCCAAAATCCCAAAGGGGGCCACACACGGCAAAAAAACCCTGGGTAGGTGACAACTTCTGGGAGTATCCCCGAGGGGGGTGTTTTTTCCCCCTACAGGACAAACATTGCTGGGGGAAAAATTCGCTCCTCCCTCATTTAGGGAAAGGGGGCCCCTTTTTACTTTTTCCCAGGCAGTTCCTCTCCACTCCTCAGAGAGGAGAGAGGTCACCACAGCACTCCCCTTCCAGTGTAGCGGTCGCGAAAAAGAAACCTTTGATATCGTTAATTGTTCCCGGAGATCGCAGGCTTTGCCCCGGTCGATGCTAACGGGTTTTCGGGCTCCTCGTGGGGCACCGGGTGGTGATGGTTTTTTCTGTTCCCCCCTTTATGACCGGGAAGGGGCCCCCAAGGGGGGGGCAGAGGGGGGGCTTTGGGGGGGTCGTCTTATGAAAGGCTGGAGCAGGGTTTGGGGGGCGCGGGGCAAGTGATTCCCCGTTTCCCGGGGGAAATTTGGGGGGCCTTTTTTGGTTTTGGGGGGGGGGGGGACGCGGGGGCCCTGCGGTCGCGAAGCTGCTTGCCGAATGCTCCCCGGGGCCCGATCTCCGGAATGAAGAAAATCAGGGGGGAAAAGGGAGGGGGGCTATGGTGGTTCCTAGAATCCCCTCTGCGGGCCCGGGGAAGATCCTGCTTGAAAGAGGTCCCCTATGTGTAGGAGTGCCAAGGGGAAAATGGTCCACCCATTTCGGGCGGGAGAAGAAGCCGAGGGCCTTTCCCTTTAAGTGGCGGTTTTGGCGCTCCCATGCCATTTGGGGCTGGGATGGGATGCTGTGGTCCCGGGTCACTTCGAGCCAGAAGGGTCAAACACTGCCCCCAGAGCTCGGATTCGAATGAGGAAACCCCTGCGGTCCCTGACCGTCGCTGGAGTCCCCTAGCGGATATCCCCGGTTTTGATAAAAGGGCCCTTTGGGGAATGGTGGTGGCATTTTTGGGCCCGGGTAGGTGGGCCTCAGGCCACCTGGTAAACTGGTTTAATCATGTCAGGACGTAGCTGAAACCTTTGGTTTTTCTGGTAGGGGCCCACTACGTGAGGTGTCATGCTCGAAGCGGCATCTGGTACAAAAGGGAAAACCGGTGGGGGGACTTAGTGTGTCGGTGAACTTACTGCGTTGACCCTTTGATGGGAGGTTTCGACACCCCCTGCCCGGGCGTCTCTATTTATGCCGGGCCAAAACACTTTGGGTGCAGGAAAGAGGGCCTGTGTTGCGCGGATTCCCCTTGACCCTGGGGAAGCTTCGGAAAAAAATGTCGGGGGGGTGGGCGGAGGGATTTTTAAGGACGGGGGGGCTGCCCAGCGAGATGTTTTCAGAGGATGGTGTCCCGGGGCCCTGAACTGCACCTGGGTCTAGTTGAAGGGAGGTGTCTCCCTCGGTGAGCCCGGGGGAGGGAAGGGGCCTTGTTGCTGCCCCTGCGAAAAAATTTGTAGTCGATTGGGTGCTGCTCGCAATTACCAAAGGATATCGAGACTTTGGGTAGGGCATCTGAAACCTGGTTGTTGGTGCCCCGGGGTGTGTTTTATGTTTAGTGGTTTAAATTTGGGGGAAAAGAAATCCGGTGCCCCTCTTCACGCGGGGACTGACGGGGACTCCCGTTTGGGCAGGGGGAAGGGAGGGGGTTGTGGTCCCTTTAAGTGTGGAAGTCCTTCCCCTCGACATATGTCCGGAAATGTTTGATGGCTGGGGTACACCCCCTAGGGTCCCTTTCCCGAAAACCCCTTTTAAACCCCTTTTTTTGTGGGCGGGGAGTCCGTGAAAAGAAAGCCGGGGGTTTCCCCCCGTTACCTGAATCTTTTGCAAAACCCGCTCCCAGGCGGGTCTGAGGGGTTTTGGGCGGGTTATTTAAACCTTGTCCCTGCGCGGGGGGTTTGAGGAGGGTTGCCGAGGCTAAGGCGTCCTTTCTAGCCTCGAAAACTTCAATCGCCTCAGAGGTCCCAAATAAAAGTTCTTTCCGCGTCCCGAACCCGGGGTGGGCGAGGAGACGTTTGGGGAGGGGCCAGGAAAAAAGTGCCCAATTTGGGATGAAAACCCCCTGGAAAAAAAGTTTAAACATGCCGAGGTATTCCGAAGCTGTCTCTTCCTTGTTGGCTTAGGGAACTGCCTGATACTGTGACCTTCTCCTGAGCTAGGGGAATACCGTCGGGTAAAAGTGTGACCTAAAAGGGGAGAGAGGGGGGCCCCAAAAAAACTCTTCCCCGGGGTTTATGACGACTCCCCGGGTCCCTGCAAGCAGTCAAAAAAGGGCCCCGGGGGTGCTGCTGGGGGTTCCTCACTGTTGCTGCTGGGGATGGGGTATATCGTCGATGTAGACGAAGACACCCTGTAGGCCGCGGGTGACAAACGTCCATGCGTGCTGGGGAAAGGGCGGGGGGGCGTTGCAGAAATTCCCCAACGGCATTTGGGGGAATTTTTAAGGCCCAAAGGGGGTGGCACAGCTGTCTTCGGGAAAGTCCTCCTCGGGGATGGGATTTGGTGGCGCTCTGACGAGGTCGATTTTAAGGGGAAAAACGGGCATCCCCAGAGCTCCCGCGTAAGGAGTGGAGGTGTAGTGGGGACGGTCCAGTGCGGGGGCTTTTTTGAGGTGTACTCAAACTCTGCCTTTTTCGAGGGAAGCGATCTGGCGCGAGTGGCCTGCAGCGGGAAAAGACCGGGGGGGCCCCGTCGTGACAGTGGTGCTTGACGGTGTGTGGTTTGGGGGTGTTTCCATGTTTGGAAAAGGGCTTCGGGCAGCGCTGGAAACCCCCGCAGCACTGCTCTGTAAGGGCAATGGTTTTGGGGATACAAGTATATCCGGGGGAACGTACCAGGGGCCCACGAGGCGTTTGGTGCGGGTCCCTGACTGGTGCACAAGGCCTCCCGCCCAAAGGCCCCCCGTTTAATCCGTGTTGAGCCGGAAATTTGCTCCGAGGTCGGGTTTCCCGTACGTCGGGGGACAAGGAAAAAACCCCTGTCAGCTTCGGTGGAGAGCGCCCCTGAAAAGGGGGCAATGAACGTCAAACCCATACGTTGATGGGCGAACAGTTGGCAGCCTTTCCCAAAGTACAGAAGCAGGCAATTGTCTTCTTTTAAGGATGGGGAATGAAAACTGACTTCCGCTCCTGTTCCACCAAGAACCCCAGGGGGGAATTGTTGTCCGGGCGTAGAGTAGGCGCCGTCTGGGGCCCCCGAGAGATCGGCGCTTTCTAGTTCCCGCCGGGGGTCAGTTTCCCGGCCACGAAACAAGGGGGGGTTTGCAAACCCCCGCGCCCCGCTGCCAAATCGGGAATTGGTTTGAAACAGTAGCTACCTGGGGTCCGGGGGAAAGGGGGCGTCTGTAGGTGTGCGGTACTGGGGGCGTAAATCTCGGCCATGATCGGGTTTAACCGGGGTTTATGCAGGACTGCGATGGCGGGATCCCGGGGCGTGGTGAAGGTTCGGGGCTTAAGTTTTCGGAACGGGAGTTTTTTTTAGTTTTGGCAACCCGTGTCGCGAGGGCTTTTCCAAAGGTTTGAGGGGGCGGAGCGGTACGCTGAAAATTTTGCGGTAGTCTGGGTGGCATGATCTTGTCCGCTTTTTAGGTAGTTTCTCATTAGGGAGTTCCGAGCTAGTAGAGCGGTTTGAACCCTCGCTGGTAAAACGCTGAAAGGGAAAATCGAGGTAGAAGGTCGGGAGGGGAGATTTAGTGTTGGGACGGAGAGAGTGCGTTGTATGTGCCGGAGTATTTCTGAGGGAGTACGGGTATCAGGCGACGAAGCTGTGAAGAGAGCGCGCAACGCGTTTCGTGGGGAAGGCGCGGCTCTCTGCAGGATTGCTTCTTTGAGGAGTTCATATGTGTTGTACTCAGCGTTGTTAATAAGGTCGCTGACAGAGAGCAGGAGTTCAGGCGAAAGGCTGGTGACCAGTATCCGATATTTGGTGGTTGGAGAGGTGACATGGCGTAGGAGGAACTCCTGTTCCACCTGCAGAAACCATTCAGGAAGGCAAGCAATGGTGCAGGTGGGCAATGGCTTCAAGGCGGCTGACACACTCATGGCTAACTGGGCTCTTAACTCCGAGGGTCACCAGTGTAATTGTAGGCAAACGCACGAGAAGTCAAATTACTCTTTAGAAGGTCGGGAGGCAGATGAGTGTTGGCACGGGAGAGAGTGCGTTGTATGTGCCGGAGTATTTCCGAGGGAGTATGGGTGTCAGGCGACGAAGCTGTGAAGAGAGCGCGCAGCGCGTTTCGTGTGGAAGGCGCGGCTCTCTACAGGATTGCTTCTTTGAGGAGTTCATATGTGTTGTACTCGGTGTTGTTAATAAGGTCGCTGACGGAGAGCAGGAGTTCAGGCGAAAGGTTGGTGACCAGTATCCGATATTTGGTGGTCGGAGAGGTGACATATCGTAGGAGGAACTCCTGTTCCACCTGCAGAAACCATTCAGGAAGGCAAGCAATGGTGCAGGTAGGCAATGGCTTCAAGGCGGCTGACATACTCATGGCTACCTGGGCTCTTAACTCCGAGGGTCACCAGTGTAATTGTAGGCAAACGCACGAAAAGTCAAATTACTCTTTATTTTAGAGTGTACAGCTAGTGTTCGGGTGAGAGCCTAGCCGATGAGTGAGTCAGTTTCTTAAGTAAAGTAAAGTTAAGAGAAAAGACCCGTTGCCGGGGGGGAAAGAAGATGGGAGAGGGGAAGGATAAAGGGGGGGGATCGAAAAGATGATTTAGTAAGAGAGAAAAGAGTCGGGGCTTAACCACATGCGGGGTAAAAGTTGGGGGCATAGCTGATAGGACGAGGAGAGGAGGATAAAGTCAGCAAGGGGCCTCGCGCCATCGGTCGTTCGCTGCCCTGGCATAACGGTGACTCGCTTCGCATGAGCTAACTCACGGTCGCGAGGCCACCGCGCCCGGGCTGCGGATCCACTCGGCTAACAGGGAGGTTTGGAGCGGTAAAGGTGGCCTGTCCAGCGCCATCGGACGCCACCGTGCACGGACTTCTCGCCCATGGCAACGGTGGTGTCCTCGGCTAACGTGAGGCTACAGGTTGAGTACGAGTGAGATCGCTAATCAGTGGCTACCTCCCTTGCCCGCGTCGAGCAGAGATTTCTCCCTGTCGGCGGCAGGACTTCTAGATCTCACCACGTTTGGGTTATCAACACTGGCCATGACATCTCCTCCCCCACTCGCGTGTTGGCACTCCTTACGCCAAGGAGCCACGGTCATGGCAGGGTGCAGGCGGCAGATGTCACGTGTCGGAAATCCGAAACCATGGGGGGAAATTTAAAGGGCCGGGTGAAAAGGGAAATGAGGGGGGCTTTTTAAAAAAAGGGGGGAAAGGGGGGAAGGGAAAAACCAAAGGGCTCCTTGGGGTTTTTTTTAATTTAAAGGGTAAAAAAGGTTTTTTTAAACAACCCCAAAACAAAAAAACCAAAAAGAAAAATTAAAACGAAAAAAAAAACCCTAAAAAAACCCAAAACCAAAAACCGAAGAAAAAAAATTAAAAAATTTCATAAAGGGGGGGACACCCCTTCGCAGGGCAAAGCCGGGGGGCCCCCCTTTTTCCGGGCATTTTTTAAAAAAGGGGGCCGCTTCCCCCCCGCCCCCCTTTGGGAGCCCGGCCAGTGCCAAGCTTGTCCCTTTTCCTCTTTTTTCGTTTTTTTCGGGGGGGAACCCGGGTGAACAAACCCCTTTGGGCCGGGCCCGGGTTGCAGCCTTTCCCCCCGGGGGAGGGGGGTTGGGGGGGTTGGGCCCCATTCAAACCCCCTTTTTTTTGGGGGAGGTCTGGCGAAAAGGCTCCCCTTTTCCCCAATGGGGATGGGGGGGCCCCCCTTGTCCCCTTGGGAAAAAAACAGCGAAAGGAAACCCCCCCGGGGGGGGAAAAAAAGGGAAAAATTTATCTTTTCCCCCCCCACGGAAAAAAAAGGGGGTTTTCCTTTTTTGGGAAAAGGGGGGAACGGAAACACCCCCCCTTATCCCCCGGGTTTTGGGGTTTTAAGAGGAGGCCTCTCCCCCCGCTGCCAAAAAAAAGACCCTTCCCCCATGGGTTTGGGGCTGTTTTTTCGGGCAGGCTTCCGGCTTAACCCCCTCCCCAAATGGGTAAAACCCTTTTGGGATTTTCGAGGAGGGGCCCCTCCCCCCCCTTGGGAAACCCCTCCTAAAAGTTTTTTTTTTCCCCTTGAAAATTTTTTTTAAATAAGGGAATAAAAATTGGGTTTTTTTTTTAATTTAAAAACCTTTTTTAAAAAAAATTACTTTAAAAAAGGGTATTTTTCCCCCCCCAAAAGGGGATGTTAAAATAAAACCCCCCTTTTTTTGGGAAAAAATTTTCCCAAATTTCCTTTTTTTTCCCCTCTGGATCCCCCAATTTTTACCCTACCCCCCCCTTTTCCGCGGGGCCCCCTGGACAAAGGGGAGCGAAGGGGTGCCTTTCCCCCCCGGGGGCTAAATTTTGGGCCCCTTTCTAAAACAGGCGGGGGGCCCGGCATATGGGGTCCCCCTCGGGGGCGGGGCAATTGCTGCCGGGCCCCCAATCCTTTGAATCAATCGGAATGGCTCTTTTCCTTTCCCCCCCCCTTGCTTTGCATTTTTGCCCCCGTTCCCCCTTTTGACCCCGGGGGGGGGGGGGGGCTGATGTTGGCCTCCCAAGTTAAAAAAATTCCCCCCCCTTTTGCGCCCTGCCCCCCCCCGCCACCCGGCCTTACCTCCCGGGGAAAAAGCCCCGACCGGAAATTCCTTCAGGCAGACGCCTTTTTTTTTAAAAACGTTGCAAAATTTTACAAAGGGACCCCGGGGGCCCCCTTTCCCCCCCCAACCTGTCTTGGGAAGACGCCCCCGCTAAATAGGGCCCCTTCCCCAAAGCTGGTTTCCTTTTTGAACCCGAAGGGAAAAAAAAACCCTTGCCCCCGACCCTGAGGGATCTGGGCCCCCCTTTTTCCCGGAAAGGCCCCGTTAACCCAAGGTTACTGCCTCCATGAAAATTTGGAGGGCAACCGGGCCCGATGGGGTTTTCCCGGAATTCTAAATTTTTGGCCCAAAACCCCCCTTTTTCCCCAAAACGGTTTTTAAAATTTGGGGGGAATGAGTTCCCATGAAGGGGGGGAAAAGGAGTCGGGTTTTGTTTTTGGCCCGTCCTCTTTGGGGGTGTCACCCCCCCGGTGGGACTTCCTTTGGCGGGGGGAAAACTGAATTCCCTGGAAAGGGGTTTCCCCAAGCCCCCTTTGTTGGGTAGGGGACCAAAAAAATTTTTGGGCCCCTTTTTTTTGGCCTTAGGCCCCACCCACTCTGCAGCCAACCAAATTTCGTTGGCCCACCGAGTTGCAAAGAAATAAAAAAAAAACCCGCCAATGCCCTTTAATCCCAAAGGGCACCGCTGGACCGGTTTTTAAAACGGGGCCCCTAAAAGGGCAATTGTAAAAGGCCCCCGGTTTGCCGGGGGCCCCCCAAATTGGGGGGGGAAAAAAGGAAAAGGCCCCAAGGGGGGGGAAAGTGCCCCCCAGGGGGAAACCCCCCCATTGGGGCCCCCCGGGGGGGGAACCCAAAGGTTTTTCCCAAACCCACAGGGGCCCCCCCAAGGGCCAAAAATTCCCCGGGGAAATTTTTTTGGGTGTTTTTCCAGCAGGGCTTTTTCCCTGTCCGCCGAGAGGCTTGGGAAGTTTTTTTTTGCCATCCCCAAACCCGTAAAAAAAAAAAGGGGGGGAAAGGAAAAAAACCCCTCCTTTCCCCCCCCGTTCAACCCCCCCCCCTTTTTCCCCCCAAAAACCCCCAAAGGCCTGAAACCCCCCCCAAAAACCAACCCTTTTTGCCCCCCAAACGAAGAAGGGGGCCCCCAGAAGGCCCCTGCCCGGGGGGAAAAAAAAACCCAAGAAAAAAGCGTGGCTTCCCCCCAGTGGCCGGGGGTCCCTGAATGCCGGAATTAAAATTTTTTCCCAAATATCCAACCCGCCCAACCCGTGTAAAGTTTGAGTCATCAAAGAAAACCTCCAATCAAGATTCTCATTGAATCGGGGCTTCCCCGGTCTTCCCAAAAAGGGCCCCGGGGGTTTTTTTCCCCAGGAGTTTCCGGGGCCCTTTTCCTTTTTCCCCTGGGTGCCCGCCGAGGAAAAGGGGCGGCCCGGTCCTTTGTGGGAACCTTCCCCCGTGGGAGTGTTTTCCCCGTTGAGATTAAATGCCGGGACCCCAATTTTTGGGGCCCCTTTTGCAGCTGCCTAGTTTTTCCCCAAAGCCATGAATGTGGGTTCTGCCCCCCCTGGGGGCCCCCCCTTTTGGGGGGGTTTTGCCTTCCTAGCCCGGCTCGGACTTCCGGTTTCTCCCAAAACCCGGGGTTTTGGGGGGGGTCCTGCCTCCCCCCTGGGGCCCTGGGGCTGGTGGGGGTTGGGCTTTTGGGGAAAATTTATGACCTTTCCCCTTCCCCCTTTTTTGGGGGGCCCCCGAAATCCCACCGTCCGATGGGGGGCCCTCGGGGGGTTTTCCGACGTTCCCTGTTAAAAAATCCCCCAGGAATGGTTTTTAAACCGGAAAAGCCATTTTGGGGACTCCTGCCCCACCCCCGCCGGGGGGTTCAAAAACGCTGGGTTTAATGCCTTGGGGGGGCCCCAAGGGTAAAATTTGCCGTTTTCCGGGGAAAAAACCCCCCCCTCCCCTAAAAGGGGGGGTTTTAAAATGCCAAATTCAGGAAAGGGGGGGGGAATTTTTGGGGCCCCCCCACCCCTCAGCTATCCCGGGTCGGGGGGCCCCCCCCTCCCCCGGATGCCGACCACCCCCGGGGGGCCCAAAAGCCGGCCCGGGCCCTCGGGAAAAGGGGGGTCTGACCCCATTGGGCCGGCCCCAACCCAACGCTAATCAAAAGGGGCCCCCCGTAATTTTAAATTTTTTCCTGGGGGGGGGAAAACCCCGGGAATCCCCCCCGTGGGTTTCCTCCCCTATTTCCCCCCGGTTGGTGCTTCCCCCAACCTCTGCCGGGGGAAACTCCACCTCCCCGACTGAAGGGCCCATTTCCCTTAAACCAAAGAGGGGGAGAAACCCCCCCCCTTCCTAGTTTTGGGGGAAACGGCCGAAAATTTAAAAAACCCGCCCAATAAAAGGGTCCCCAAAACACCTCCAGGGTTTTGGGTAACCCGGCCACCCATGACCTCTTCCCCTGGGGTCTTTGGCGTTTCCTTTCCGGGAAAGGGGGTTTAAAGGCGGTCCTTTTGCTCCGGGGTTCCAAAAGGTAGATGTCTTGGCTGGTGTGCTTTTAATCCCCGGGGTAAACCGGTCCCCTTCCGGCAAAAATGGAAAAGGGGGTGGGGCTACCCCCTTTTTTTAAAATTGGACCCTCACCCCTGGGGGGTTTGGGTATTCCTTCCTTTCTATCTTCCACGGCCCAAGGTAAAAAAAGCCCCCTTTCGTTTGGGTTCCGAGGTTTTTGGGGACCGGGAAAAAATGACAACCCCAGGCCCTTTGAACGGGTTTCGGGCCTGTCCGGGAATCTTGGGGGGGGTTCGAATTTTTATTGGAAAAGGGAGGGAAACCCCTTTTCCCCGGGGGGTCCCCCCCCTTTTACCCGAAAAGGGCCTTTTTGTCTTAAATTGGGCCGGAGGGCGTTTGGTTTTAAAAACCCGGTTTCCCCCCCTTTCCTAGCCCCCCCCCCGTTGGCCAAAAAAAATTAAAACCCCTTGGGGGTCCCCCCCCGGGGGTTTTCCGGGGGTGCCCCAATGGCGGGCCCCCCAAACCTTGGGGACATTTTCCCCCTTGTCCCCTTTTTAACTGACCCAATTTTTAAAAAGGCTAGGTTTTGGGAAACCCTAAAAAACAATGCGGCCTCAAAACAGGGTTTTCCCTTGGGTCTCCACACCCGGGGCTAAATTTTAAAAAAACAATTTAGGCTGGACCCCCCCCCTGACTTTTCCCCGGGGCACAAACTCGTTTCTTTTTTCCCGCTCGCAAAAAGGGAAAATTTCCCGGGGGGGAAAACCCGAGGAAAACCCCCCCCCCCCGGGGGGGCCCAACTTTCCCAAAAAGGGTTTTCCCCCCCCCGGGGCCCCCGGGGCGAAGGGGGCCCAAACCCCCCCCTGAGTCCCGCCTCCCCCGGGGGGGTTTGTTTTGGGGACCGGGGGTTGGGAAAAGGGGGGTTTTCTCCGGCCCCAAGGGCCTGATCTTCAGGGCTCACCCAGACCTTCCCCCTCCTAACCCCCCCGGGGAAAAACCAAAGGGTTCTGGGGTGAAAAATCAAATTTGGCCCCCAAATTTTTTATTGACTTGCGACGGGTTCCAAATCCCCGGGGGGGTCCCTTTTCCGGGCCGAGTTTTTGGGGTGTGGCCCGGGGCCACCCCCTCCGGTTTCCCGGGGGCCCCCCCCCCCCAGGGATTTCCCACCCCCCACCCCCAAAAATAAAAACGAGGAAACCAATTTTCTCCAGAAGGGGTAGTTATGGCCGGCGTCCAAAAAAAAAAGGGGGGTTACAAGGGCGGCCAAACCCACCGAAACCCCGGGGGTTTTCCCCGGCCCCCTTTTAAAAAGCCCAAAACCGTGTTGGAAAAAGGATTTTTCCCCACCTGGACCCTTTTCCCCCCAAAAGGGGCCCCAAAACCCCCCATTGGAAAAGGGGCCCCCCTAAGGGGGCCCTCCCCCCTTTTCAAAAAATTAACCCCAAAAAATTTTCCCAGCCAAAAACGGGGGAAAAAGGGGTTTTTAAAATCAGGGGCCAGGGTTTACCCAGAAAGGGGGCCCCAAACCCTTCTTTTTTTCATTTTTTAAAAAGCCCGGCCCGGTCCCACAAGGGGGGTTTTCCCCTTTTAGGGGGCCCCCCCCCCGGGTTTTTCTCTAAATTTCAGATTTTTCCCCCCCGGGGTTTTCTTTTCAATTTTTGGGGGCCCTCTGGAAAACCCGGACGGGCCCCTTTGGGGGGGTTCTACCTTTCCTGCAGGGGGTTTCGGGGGCCTTGGGAAAAATTTATTTTAATAAAAATTTTTTAAATTAATTTTTTTAAATTTTTTTAAAAAATATTTTATATAAAAAAAAAATTTATTATTTTTTAAAAAATTTTTTTTAAAAAAATTTTTTTAAAAATTTTAAAAAAAATTTTTATTAAATTATTTTAAAAAAAAATAATTTAAATTAAAAAAATTTTTTAATTTTAATTCCCCCCCCAGACCCCCCCCCTGCGGGAGGAAAGGTCTCCCCACTCCGACCGCGCCCAAAATGGGTCCTTCCCAAGGTGGCCAGAGTCATCCTAATGCCAAAAATTCCATGGAAGAGGGCTAGGGGGAAGAAGTACCAAAAGCCTGGGTAAAAAAAGGGGGGGGCGCCCCCCCCCAAAACGGGAAGCCGGCGTTCATACCGGCGCGGGGCCCTTTTTCCCATGAAAATCCCCTGGGGCGGACCCTTTTCTTTTCTCCACCCCTCCCCTGCCCCCCTTCCCGGGTTTTCCCTTTTTTTTTTTTTGTTTTTTTTCTTTTTTTTTGTTGCTTTTTGGTTTTTTAAGTTTGGTTGGGCCCCCCAAATTTTTGTTACTTTTTTAATTTTTCCCCATTTTTTGATTTGCCCCCCCTTGGGGGCCCGGGGTCCAAACCGGGGGGGCTCTCCTATCCTTTACCCAAGCCTTTTCTTTTTGTTTGGAAATTCGGGAGAATCTCCCGGTGACGGGGCCTGGGCCCCCCGGATGCAAAACCCCTTTTGAGGTTTTATGGCCCCCGGGTAACCTACCCCCTTCAAAGACTTTTCCCGGTTTTTTGGGGTTGCCTGGGCGGTCATCGATTACCCCCCAGGGGGTTCCGTTCCCCTTCGGGGCCCCCAGGGGGGGGGCCGTAAAATTCCTCAAGAAATTGGGGCCCGGAAACCCCTTTTTTTACCCCCCCGGGTTTTGGGAC
>NW_023651579.1:2500-5577 GCF_015228065.2 Penaeus monodon
GCCGTAATATATATATATATATATATATATATATATATATATATATATATATATATATGTATGTATGTATGTATGCATACTTGTTTATCAGTTATATATGTATATATGTGTGTGTGTATGTATGTTTTTATGTATGTATATGTATGTGTATATGTGTATATGGATGAAGAGCCAAACCCACTTTGAGTTCAGTTTATTTATTGTCTTGACACATAGATGGCTTCACAAGTACTTTGTCACCAGGAAGTCAATTACTAGTACTTCTAATCTCGGCTGTTTAACCAATTTATTGTTTTTTTTGACATATTCTCTATTTTATTCTGTTGTTACTAGTAATGTTGATGACATTTTGCTAGTAATAACAGTAACAGCATCTATATTGATATTATTATAAAAAAAGAAGATATTCCCAAAAACTAAAAGTATGATAAATCAGGCAAGGCCAGGAAGGTTATTCCTTGGTGGCTGAGTACTTGTGGAGCTGTCTGCATGTAGACATTTCACAAAACAAAACCACTGTGTGCACTACATTTTTGCAGCAGCATTGGGTTAAGGTACAGACATGATTTCGATCAAAGATAATATGTTGAATAATATTATTATTATTAATATTATTATTATTATTTATTTATTTATTTATTTATTAGTGTTTTTTATTTATTTATTTATTAATGATTTTTACTAGTACTGAATGTTGAAAATTTTGTGATAGTAATTCATTTACTTGATTAATTACAAATTACTATATGTTGTTAGTTTAGCTGTTACTTTGATTGTCTTTGCCAAATGTATATTGTGCATGTTTGTTTGATTTTCTAATGAGATGTTATTTCCATCAGCATAATGGGACAGACTTAAGCGAGGCCTGTGACCCAGAAGGAAACCTCACGCTGCTGAGAATTCTTTGGGCTGGCGCGTCGGGTCTTAGTGTATGGAAGGGATGGCGTTTTGGTCAACATGGGAGGAGCCCACACCACTTACTGTCTCGCCCAGATTGACCAAGGGAACGCTTTTTTTGCTGTGTATGATGGGCATGGAGGTGAGTGTCAATATTAACAGGGATATTTAAAGGGCATGTGTATGTGAGACGGGCAGGCAGGCACGCAAGCATGAGGGCAGGCATGCAGGCAGGCACGCAGGCACGCACACATGCATGCAGACACAAACACACAGACACACAAAACAGAGATACAACAACACACACACCGAGACACACACACACAGATACACCACTCACACACAGATACCACAACACAGTATACACACCACACAGATACACCCACACAGATACACCCCACACACACAGATACACAACACACATTATACACATACACAGCCACCACACACACAGACACACACACACAGGGAAAACATGCATAGAGCAATGCATAGACACCACAATGCTGACACACCATGGCATAGCAACACATGCATCGACACAACCACACACACAACACACACACACACACACACAACACACACACACACACACACACACACACACAAACAACACACACCACCAATATATATATATATAATATATATTATATAGATATATATATATATATATAGATATAATATTATACACACACACACACACACACACACCACACACACACACACACACACACACACACACACAACACACACACACACAGATATATATATGTGTTGGGGTGGTGTGTGGGTTGGTGGGTGTGTGTGGTGTGGGTGTGGGTGGGGGTGTGTGTGTGGGTGTGTGTGTGGGGGGTGTATGTGTGTGTGGTGTGTAGGTATGGTATGAATGTGTATATTATAGATATATAGAGCTATTATATATAATATATAGCGAGATATAATATATCTATGATAGAGTAGATATATAGGTATATATACATGACATTTCATAATATACATAACATACACATATACACATAAAAACACATATAACATAAACATCCACAAATACGAGTAAACAGCAGATAACATATATTACATTCTATACATTATACAAACACACACACACACACACACACCACACACACACACACACAACACACACACACACACACACACACACACACACACACACACACACACACACACACACACAACACACACACACACAGAGATATTGTAGTAGCTACATAGAGTGTGAGCTATATTAGTGAGATAGATACATAGATAGAGAGCTGATTATCTAGTATATAGAGATGATATAGAGAGAGTAGAGAGATAGTATATATATAATATATAGTATTATATATATATTATGTGATGTTATATATATAGAGGAGATAATAGATATAGATTAAATAGATATATAGAGATAGAGATATATAGAGAGATATAGAGATGTGGAGAAGATATATATCAATATATATAGATATCGATATATATAGTAGGGATATATATATTATATATATATTATATATATATATAGATATGAGATATAGAATAGATATATATATGATATATGATATGTATTTATATTAGAGTATGGAGGTATAGATAATCTATTAGTAAAGATTAGAGTATATATATGATAAATAGATTCGATAATATAGATATTATATATATATTAGTAGATTATAGAGATTTATATGATATAGTATATATAGAGTTATATATAGAGATATATAGAATATAGATATATAGAGCGATAGGATTAGTCGATATTATATATAGAGTATATATATAGTATAGAATAAAGGATATATAGAGAGAGGAGAGAGAGATAGAGAGAGATTATAGAGATAGATATATAGATTATTATATATATAATGTATATATATATATTATATATATATATATAAGTATATAGAGAGATAGTATATATATAGAGATATATAGATATATATAGAGAGATATTGATAAAAGTAGAGGAGGATATGAGATTAGGATAAGTAGAGATATAGGATCTATTATATGAATATATGAGTATAAGAGTATATAGAATATGATAGAGAATAAGATAGAATTATATGAGATATGATATAGAAGTGTAGCCTAGTATAGAGAGAGTATATATAATATAGAGTAGAGAAGAGATATATTATATATATAGATATATTATGTAGATAGAGTATAGTAGTAGG
>NW_023651581.1:0-5577 GCF_015228065.2 Penaeus monodon
ACACACACACACTTTAAAATGTCTTTCATTAATTTGATCTTTCCTAGATTCACCTTTCAAATGAGTTAAGCTTAATTGACTAGGTTTTACATAAAGTGACAAGATAATGCACCGTAACTCAAGTTTAAATGTAGTATCTCCAGGACCAGATTTAGGACTTGGGGGGGGCCCCCATTGCACAGGTTTGCTGGCCCCTCAACATAAAGTTAAATTACATGGCAAAAATATAAATGAGTTTTAAATGAAGGATAAATTGGCAATAAAAAAAAAGATTTTAGCTGTCAATGAAAACTTATTTTATTTTTTCTCATTTTTATTGACTAAGAATAATTTTGACTAAAATTTGTAGTTTGTAATGTAGACCTTTATTACAATAATTACATAGATATTAATCTGTGACCTTACCTACATTTTTTTGTTCATTAAGTTTTTCTTTGATATATTACTGTTACCATTTATCAAGCTATTCAGAGGAGGAGACTTAAACCTTGAAATGGGAAAGGGTACACTGCCTCTTTATTTTCTGGTTTCTCACACACTTTGTTGTTTTTTAGAAATAAAAAACCCAAATTTAAATTATATATAATATATATAATTATATATATTATATATATATATATATATATATATCATCATCATCATAACGGTATGCTTATGTTTGAGCCCCCGTGGACCTCTCCACCATCCTTCGCCACTCAACTCGATCTTACTCTTTTCTTCCACTTGTACCATCGACAGCCCGCAAATATCTTTGATATTCGCTCATCTTGTCTTCGGTTTGCCTCTTCCCTCGGGTTTCCTATCACCATCCCTGTCAGCAAGTCTTTCTCAATACTTTTACATCTCATCACATGACAAATAAACTTTAATTTCCCCCTGTTCAAGATGTCCAACAGCCGGTCTTTAAAATTTATTTTTCTCAGCACTTCATCATTCGCTTCTCTGTCCAGCTAATATGCAGTACTCGTCCTGTAACACCACATTTAAAAACTATTGATCTTTTTCTTGTCTATCTACTTCAGCACCCAACATCAGAACCATATGATGCAATTGGGAAAACTAATGAGTTCAATAACCTCAGCTTGTCCGTAGGGAATGCTTCGGTCTTCCAGATGTTTTGAGAGCAATTATGGCATTTTTGGCAATGGTAATTACTTTTTATCTCCGTGAACCCATCATATGTATTAGTTAAAACGGGCTCCAAGATATGTGAACTTTTTCACATTTTCCACAACATTCCATTGATCTTTCATTTTTTCATCATGTTCTTTGCCGGTTATCTTTGAATCTTCATGATCTTAGTTTTCTTGGCATTAAGAAACAAGCCAGCCTTTTCGCTTGCTTCCCCTAATTTTATCTGTATTTGTTGTAGTTCAGTGATACTGCTGGCAATCAAACTATATCATTGGCATACCTTAGATTTGATATTTTTATCCTCCAACATCTACAGTTCCTTCAAAATTCTCTAGAGCACCTCTCATAATTGTTTTAAAATTTAATTTAAAGGGGTTTGCGAGACAGAATGCAACTCTGCCCGCACTCCTTGTTTGACTTCGAACCATTCTATTAACCCATATGTGGTTCTTCCCAGTTTGCTTGTTTGTTGGTCATCCCTGGCTTTTATTGTTGGATGATGTGTTTTGGAATTTTTCTATCGTTCATGTTGTTCCAGGGATTCGTGGATCAACAGTATCAAAGCTTTCATAATCGATAAAACTAAGGTATAGGTCTTTTTGATGTTCTCTGTTTTTTCTCTATGATTAATTTTAGATTTGAATCGGGTTTTCCCTCGTACTTTCCAGGGCGAAAACCTGCTTGTTGATCTGCAATTTTTCTTCTCTAAACTTCACTTCATTCTTTCAGCAATAATTTTCACAAAATTGTTGCTGCGTGACTTATTAATGTAATTGTCCTTTTTATGTTGCAAGGAGGTGTCACCTTTTTAGGTATGTTAGTAAAGACTGATTTTACCCAGTCTTCTGGCCATCTCTTTTGTTCCATATTTTTGTACAAATTTTTGTAAAAGAAGTATTCACACTTTCACCAGCATCATGATTAGTTCTGCTTTTATTTCATCTATTCCCGGGCTGTTGTTATTCTTTAATTCTTTTATGGTTTTTATAACTTCGTCTGGGCAGTGGCTGTGGTTCATTTTCCGTCTTGAGTCTAATTAATGTTGTTTGTTAATCTTTATTCTTTTTGTATAGTTGAACAATATTGATTCCATCTATCTTTGACTTTCTTTCCATCACATAAAACAAGTCCATCTTCAGTTTTGATAGTGTACATTGTTGGTTTAAATTTTCGTGTGATGTTTCGTACTCCTTGGTAGAGTTCTTTAGTTGCTTATTTAAATTAGAACAGTTTTCAATTCTCTGGCAATGTTCATTAATATTTTTCCTAATCTTGTCGCAATAATCTTTGAATTTTGTATTTTTGTTTTTGTAAATTACCTTTTCAAAATGGATTATTGATACCCTTTGATTTTAGGCATCTTCCTTTTTTCAATTTCACTTAGTGTTTTTTCAGATGTCCAGGGGGAATTGTCTTTTTCTCTTTTGGCGATAGTTTTCTTAAGCGCACTCAGCAAGAGTTCTTTCCTTTTTCCCACAACTCATTTGGTGTTTTATTCATCTTTACATTGATTTGAGTATTTCAAATTTGTTTGACACTGTAATTTTGTAATTGTTTTTCAAAAGTTTTTGTAGTTGAGCTTTAGAGGTGGTGTTGGACGCTCCATCTTTTTGAGTCTTATTTTAATGTCGATAGTTAGTAGTTGGTGGTCACTGTTGCAGTCCGCAAACCAGGTCTTGTCGGCATTTTTTATGCAACTTTTCAATTTTTGGTTCAGCACAATGTAGTCAATTTAGTTGTTTGTTCTTTTTGTCTGGTGAAAAAACCCCGTGTTACAAGTGTCTTGGGTGTTGTTGGAACAAAGTATTTGCTATAACTAGATTTTTTACTACAGAATTCAATAAAATCTTTACCTCTTTCATTTTATATCTCCAAGGCCGAATTTTTCCACAGGTGTCATTTTTTAGATCATTTTTTTCCTACTTTGGCATCTCTGTTAGAGATTGTGTCTAAAGTATCTTGGAGAGTGTTTTTAAAAATTTTCCATTTCTTCATCACTTGCAATGTTGGGTTTGGTGCATAGCCCTTGTATAATACTAATGTTATGAGGTTTTGCTTGTATTTCTGACTTTTAAAATGGGGATATTTATTGGCTGTACCCAATTAGTGCATATGCAGTTTTTTTTCGTGAGAATCATAGCAACTCTGGGGACTATAATTTCCTTCTTCTTTTCCAGAAAAAAGAAAATGTCTTGTTTTCTTAGTTTTGAAACTTCCATACTTTTCCAATTGGTCTCACTTATTCCTAGTATTTGAATGTTGTATCTATCCATTTCGTTACAGACAGTATGTAATTTACCCATCTCTTTCATTTTCCTTAGTTCCATGTTCCAATTTTTATGTGTTTCTTTAAATTTACAGTTTTTTTTTTATCTTCTTTGTCTTCCAGATGCATATTTTAACATTGTCAGCCTGGTTGCCCACTGAATAACGCGCCCCTTGATAACCCACGCGACGGGCGATGTGGTATGAATTATCATTCTGTATTTAATCATTGGTGTAAAAGGTTTGTCAGGAGAAAAGAAAAGTTGAGTGGAAACCCCAGGCGCCCTCTCAACTCGCAGTCTCCAACTATACTAGGTTTAGGAACTATCTCTGCCGCTTTAAAACAGTTACACTGTAATACGCCAGAAATATTATTTGGTGTAAACCAGTAATCAGTAAACTGAAGGTGTTTTCACCAGATATCCACTGCCCTGCTGCTGACAGTTTCACCGCAACCCGGGTATAGGGAAACTAATAGGGTGCTATCCTTGTTCAAGGGAACCCCAGGGTGCAGTTTATTGTCTTACCCCGGACAAGGTGTATATAATATATAATATAATATAATATATATAAATTTTGATAATATATATTTTATATATATATATATATATATATATATTAATATAATATATATAGATATATATATATATTATATATATATATATATATACTTTTAATTTTTTTTCATTTTTTTTTCTTTTTTAAGGGAAGTCCTTAGGCTGCATTCCTTCTCTGCATTCCAACCAACCAATCCTATATACCAGGCCCCGAGTATCACTGGAATCTAGAGATATAACTTTATATACATTACCCAGCATAGTCAGAATTACACTCAGGAAATGTAATAAACCAAAAGAGTCTATCATCATAAAAGATATAGTGTGTAAAATCTGGAATTCATTATCATCTCTGCATTACTTGTACGAAAGATATTTATATACTATGCTGTAATTGTCCTTTTGGTTTTCTGCATTGTTTTTTTTTATCTTTCAGGCAGCAAGCGGGAAGGCACCAAGAGAGGAAGGAAACCTGGACGCAAAGCCAGTCTGATATGAAGGCCAAACTAGGTATTACATCCCTTTTACTGAATTTGAACATAACTTTAATATCATGTTCTCAAATGATCTCTGGTCTGTCCATCATTTAGAGAATGTTATTTTTGGGCATTTGCATGATACATAATATTAAAATTTTATGCAGAACGGAGTCGGCAGAGTGCTAGAGAATGCCGTGCACGTAAAAAGCTGCGATACCATATTTAGAAGAACTTGTTGCAAATCGTGGGGAAGGCTGTGTTTGCACTTCACAAAAATTAGATCAGGTATGTTACTGCCAGATACTATCTCATATCTATTGACTCCCCCTAGCCCCATGTCTGCTGTTGTGGGGGGGGGGGGGAGGTTGCATAGGAGATGGAGACTGAAGCCTAATTTTTGGGGATGACCCCCTACCTTGGGCTTTAGTCCTCACCTCAACCCAAATTTTGCATGGGCTTTCCTTCTCCCCCTTTTCCTTCTCTCTTCATCCCTTCTTATATCAACATCATAAGGTGTAAGAGCCATGCTTGAAAGGGGAGAGAGGCTCGCTTTGTGTCAGTCTTTAAAGGGTTTTCCTTTAAATTAAGTGTCTAGCCCTTTCCCCTCATAGGGACTATTTCCCCTTCCCACATATTTCAATAATGAAATTTTTTTGTACACTTTTGCCTTTTTATTAACTAGCCTATCTGAATATGACTACTTGGTTCCCTGCCTTTCTTCTGATCATTGGCCTCGACCACTGCTACTCCTACCCTTTCCTTGATGTTTACTGTCAACTTGATCCACTCCAAATCATCCACCCAGAACACATCCCTTCATCTCTCCCCTATCTCATTTTCAGTCTACTTCATTTTCTGTCCCTCCTCCCTTATTACTACTCTCCATCGGTTTTGTCTTTGTCTCCTTTTTCTCTTGCCCTCATTCTTCTGTTACTCCCACCTTTTGAGTACGCTTTATCCCAGCCAAATGGGATTGATTCTTTTTGATTCCCCTACAGTTCCTTGCTCTGACATCAATAAACCCCCAAAAACAAATTGGCATAGTTTCCCTTGGCAGGTTTGATTTTTCATGGCTTGTAATAGATACATCTGAGTCAGGCTTGGTTTTATCTACCTAGTGACCTACTGCAACCCATTCCTGC
>NW_023651584.1:0-2500 GCF_015228065.2 Penaeus monodon
TAATAATATAATAATAAAAAAAAACAATAAGATGATGATGATAATATAAAATAATAAATAATAATAATAATATATAATAAAAAAATATTTTTAATAATAATAATAATAATAATAAACGTAAAGAACCAAGAAGATATTGTAAATTCAGAAAATGTAAATGCCGTACGAAAATACCGCGCATGTATTTCCTGCAGGTACGTTGGCGAAGTACAAGGTAAACTCTACCAGCATCATACATTGTGGAGTAGGCAAATTTAGCCAAACTGACGCTTAATTCGGAAACCACAAATTTAAATATGTCTACGCGTTGAAAGTTTTCTTCTTTTTTTGGCATTGTGGGTTAATGGAATGTGTATTGATTGATATGTAGGGGAAAAAAATTAGAGAGAGTAGGGTGGGGGGAGGAGACGAAGGGAGAGGAAGGGAAGAGAGGAAGAAAAGGACAGAGAGAGAGAGGGGAGAGAGTGAAGAGAGAGAGAGAGGAGAGGGAGAGAGGGGAGGGGGAGGAGAGAGAGAGAGAGAGGAGAACGAGAGAGAGAGAGAGAGAGAGAAGAGAGAGAAAAGGAGAGGAGGAAAAGAGAGAGAGAAGAGAGAGGAAGAAGAGAGATGAGGGGAGAGAGAGAGAGAGCGAGAGGGGAGAGAGAGAGAGGAGAGAGAGAGAGAGAGAGAGGAGAGAGAGGAGAGAATGAAAAGGGGAGAAGAGAGAGAGAGAGAGACGGACAGACAGAAAAAAAAACAGAAAGAAGGGAGAGAGAGAGCCGTGTCCGCGGACCTTTCTATTAACAGTACCTAACATAAAACCCCTTTTAATAATCATACAACAAAACCCACTCTCCACAATAGGATTCCTTCGCCATTACCTTCTTTGTGAAAATAAACATTCCCATCGAAATAAAAAACAAGCAACAGAACACAAGATACATCAAGCATATCTCAGCATATCTGTACAAACAGCCTCCAACACCTTGACTTCGATGGCATAAACACTCGGATTCAGACTTTTGTAACCAATAGGACACGAAGGTCGACCGGATACAAGACGAACGTTTCGAAAGTAAGTTTGCGTTTTAAATTATTTCATAAATCCCGGGATCGACTTGCATCATTTGCTTAATACCTCTTTGGACTAGTGATTTATCAAGGGGGTGGATTTATAATGATGGAAATGACAATACACTATGTATTGTTTGTATTAGTTTTGTATGTATGATGATCGTCTAAACACATACGTTGTGTATGTTTGGATGTATGTGTCATGTGAAAGGGGGATTGTTGTTTTTGGAGAGACCTCACTCTGCACAGAAAAAAAAAAAAGGGTTAGAGAACCACAGAAGAGTGAAACTTTGCTCTGAATTACCCCTCGGTGTATTTGTGTTTCACTTATACGAAACCTCCCTCCACCACATATCACACAGGCACCCGACAGACATGAGTCTGGCACCGAACACGCTTTAACCTCACAGAGTCAACACCAGCTTTGCTCCAGATGCCTGGGTGAGCTTTGTCCTATTGGGCCCGTCAGTACCTATCTTAAAAGTCCAAAATCCAGGAGAAAACAGACTCAATCCGCCCTCCTTTGGGTAGCATATGGCAGAGCAGGCATCTCAGCATTCCAGACTATGCTATCAGAGAGGCCAGGGGAACTCCCGCGGTGGCTGGAATTGCCTTCAGGTGGTAGAATGCCGGGCTGGCTGACGGCTTAGGCCTCTTTGATATTTATGGCTTTTAGCGGAGAAATGTTTCCAATATTTTTCGTGACTGTAGTGTATTAGAAATGTAGATGTTGCGACATGTTTGTTTTATTTTGTCGCATGGGTAGCAGCATAAAATTATTCTTTCATACTGCATTTGCAATTTATATGTAAGTAGGGTTTTGTCTTTCAGCGCAGAAACCTATTGTCTCTTCTAAATGCTGAACTCTGCTACTTCATCTCGATGCCCAGAGATCATCTCAGGGTGGCTCCGATGAGAGAGTGTACGCGTGAGCAACACATACCCTCTGCCCAACCTCTGAGACCTCATTCCACCGTTCACTCCCCTGCCAGACGTAAAACGTTTTTTAGTTTCATTTTGAGTTTAGATTACTTTTTATTCATATTGCACTTTATTTCTTCTTAATTGCATCTTTTCATTTAAATTCTTCCATTTCAATAAGACACATTCCATTAATACTTCTATTGACTTTATATCTTCAAGTTGCAGGACGAGGCGCGCTCCATGGAGCATGCGCAGGTAAACCCAAAAAGGCCTTCATTATTTTCGTGACGTCACAAACATCCTCGCATCTTAGGGGCCCAATCCGCGCTCTAACCTTGAGTCAACATTTTTATGATTCCTTTTTCAATCGCCTGAAGTACCAGCTCCGCATACTGAAAGTAGGAAGGTATATAAGGGAGGCTGTGGGTTACCAGTCAACTACTACTCAACACACACCAAATGTGACCACGTGTTCTTGATAAAGGTGAGCGCCATTTTCTTGGGCTTCAAGTTGGCAACCACG
>NW_023651585.1:0-5576 GCF_015228065.2 Penaeus monodon
TTTTTTTCTTTTCCCGGGCCCCCCCCAATCCCTTCTTCCTTTTCCATTTTCCCTTCTTCCTTTCTTTTTTCCCCCCTTTTTCCCCCTTTGTTTTTTTTTCTTTTCCCCTTTTTTTTTCCCTTCCCCCCTCCCCCCCCCATCTTCCTTCTTCTTCCCTCCCCCCCCCGTTCCTCTCCCCTTTTTCCCCCCTCTTTTTTTTACCCCCCTTTCTTCCTCTTTCTATCTTTCCCTTTTACCTTCTTCTCCCCTCTTTCCTTCCCGCTCCTCCCTTCCAGCCCCGTCCTTTTCCCCTTTCCCTTTTTCCCTTTCCCCTTTATCCTTTTCTCTCCCTCCCCCCCTTTCTCTTAACAAGCGAGAAAGAGACCGCCCTTTTCGCCACGAACACAATCACCATTTTTGGGGGTTTTCTCGCCTTTGATTGTTTTCCTAGCCCCCCCCCCCCCCTCCCCGCCTTTCCCCCGCCTTTTTTCGATTTTGTCTCCCTTTTTTTTCCTATCTGTTTTGTTTTGTGGGGCTGTTTTGAGTGAAGCGGGGGGCTTTTTTTGTTTGCCTGATTTTTCCTCCCTCCGTCTTTCCTCTCCTCTCTTTCTCTCTCTCTCTCTCCCCCTCTCTCTCTCTCTCTCCTTTTCCTCTCTCCTCTCTCTCCTCTCTCTCTCTTTTTTCTCTTCTCTCCTCTCTCTCTCTATTATCTATCTTCTATTATCTCTATCCTCTCTCTCTTTCTGGTGTGTGGTGTGTGTCACACACGAATCATTTTCTATCTATCTATCACCCTCTACATCTATTCACCCTAAAAATTTTTATATCTCCGTTTTCCCTTTTATTTTTTGATCTTCTTGTCCTCTTTCTTCCTCTCCCCCCTTTTACCTCCCCCTCCCCTTTTTTATAAACCTTTTCCCTTCCTCTTCCCCTCAAACCCCTTACCTTTTCTTCTTTTTCCTTACTTCTTCTCCTTCTTCTCTCCTACCTCTCCCCTACTTTTGTTTTTCTCCCATACAAAAAAAAAAAAGGGAAAAAAAAAAGAAAGAAAGGGTTCTGAATTTCCCGAAAAAAAAATCGGCCAAAAAATTCCGTGGTGCGGTAATGGCCCCTTTAAAGGAATCCCCAAAAACCCCGCTTTAAAATTTCTGATAAATGAAAAGAAAAAAGGGGAAAAAAAAGTCCCGCTCTAAGGGGGGCGCTTGGGGGGGTCATCTGGCATTTAATTTTTTATTACATATGCACCTAACAATTTATGCAATATATGTGAATGTATGTAATATATACTATATATATATTATATATATTAATATAATATATATATATATATAATTATATATATATATTATTATATTTTATTTTAAAAATATTTTTTATATATATTAATATTTATATAATTATATATAAAAAATATATTTAAATTATTCTATTTTATTTATATAAAAAATTTATGAATTTTTGGTAAAAATAATACAATCTAGTAAAGTTAAAAAAAAGAAAATCAGAAAAAATTGAAAAAAAATATTGTAAAATGATATTAAAACACTGGCAGGGAAAGAAATAAAATAATAATCCCAATAACAATTTACTAAACAGAAACCAAAATATTTTGAAAAAAAAATAAGAAAGAAAAAATGATGATAATTCCCCAAAAGAAAGTTAAAACAGCGAAATTAATAAAATTTCCCCCCTTTATTTTTTTTTCCCCTCTTTCTTGTCTTTTTTCCCTTTTTAAATTTAAAGAGAAAAAAAAATATTTTTTAAAAGATTGCCCAACGGCCCTGGCGGGGGGTCGGGGAGTTGCCAGCAGACAACCCCCCCCCTTTTTAAAAATTCGGGGGGGAAGGGGAAACAAAAATTTTCGGGGCGGAGGAGGGGGAGGGGGGTGGAGGGGAGGAAGAGAGAAGGGGAAAGATGGGAGAAAAGGTAAGAAAACAGAGAAAAAGAAGGGAGAGAGAAAGAGAGGAGAGGAGAGGAGAGGAAGAAGAGAGGAGGGGAAAGAAAAAGAAAAAAGAAAAAAAAGAGGAAAAGGGAAAAAAAGATATGTAACAGAGAGAAAGAGAGTAGCAAAGAGACAAAAAAAAGAAGGAAGAAGGCAAAAAGAAACAAAGAAAGAAGAAAAGAAAATAAAAAAAAGACATAAAAAAGATCGCAAAGAAAGGCGACCCCCAAAAAGGAAAACATTCACACCTCGAGAAGGCCCCCGGGGCAGAACAAATGCAACAGCAAAAAAAGCAAAAATCGGATTTGTTAAATAATTTGACGATATTACATTCCTTCCCGGGCACGAAGATTTTTTTTTTTTTAAAAAATTAAATAAAAGTTTTAAAAGAAATTTTTTAAAAAAAAAAAAAAGAAAAAAAAAAAAGTAGGGAAAAAAAAGGGTGCGTCCAACTTTGCAATCTGTTTTCGTCATCAGGCAACAATGTGAAGCCACGTGCAAGAAACTCCGGAAGTGGCTACTGCGAAAAAAACTCCCCCCCCATCCTCCTCCCATCCTCCCCAACCCCCTTCCCCTCCCCCCAACCCCCTTTCTCTTCCTCCCTTTTCCTTCCTACTCTCCCCCTTTCCCCTCTTCCCTCATTCCCCTTTTTCTCTTTCAAATACCCTCCCCCCCTCCCCTTTTTAAGGTCCTCCTCTTTTCCCTCCCCTCCCCTCCTTCTCTATTTCCCCTTTTTAAGTTTCCCTCTCTTTCTCTCTCCTTCTTCTCCTCCGTTCCTTCTTTCCATAACCCCCTCCTTTCCCCTCTCCTACCCCCCTCCATGTTCTCTATCTCCTTCTCTACTCTCCCTCCCCAGAGCTCCCTTTTCCCCCTACCTATCCTACTCATCCCCCTTTCCCGAAAATTCCTCTCCCCTTTTGTCCCCTCCCCCCTCTCTCTCTCGTCCCCCCCCTCCTCTCCTCTCTAATCCCCTCCCCTCCCCTCCTCTTCTCCCCCCCTCCCCCCTCCTCGTCCCCCCCCCCCCCTCCTCACTTCCCCTCCCCCCCTCCTCTCCCCCCCTCTTTTACCCCCCCTTTCTTTTTCCCCTTTCCCTTTCACCCCCTCCCCCTCTCCCCCGCCCCATCCCCGCAACACTCCCCTGAACTTCCCGGGTTACCAAGACTTCCTCGATTTTTAAGGGAAAGGGGGAAAGAGGCTGGGGGGGTTGGGGGGGGGGGTAAAGGGGGGGTAAAAAAACAGAAAACGACGGGGAATGAGAGACGACTGGAAGGGGTGGAGGGGAGGCGGGGGGGGGGGGGATTTGGGGCCTTGAGAGAAGATTTTGGTGAAGGGATGGGACAGCAGACAACAGGAGAGAAGAGAGAGAGAGAGAAGAGAGAAGAGAGAGGGGAGATGAATGACTGAAGAAAGAATTTTCAGAGACAGAAAAAAAGACATAAAAACCCAACGACAGAGACAAACAGAGATTAAAGACCACAAAAAGACAATCGAAGACGAGAGAAGACACAAAAAACAACAACAACAAAACAAAAAAAACCCCCCCGCTCCTCAACAGCCCGAGATCGATTTTTCCCTGGGGCGACCCCCTCTCATCAAAATCCGGAATTTGGAAAATTCTGATCAACTCAGCGAAGTCTACCCCGTCCCCCCCCCTCCCCTTTCTTTTTTTCCCTTTTTTCCCCTTTTCCCTCCTTTTCGTTTCTCCTTTTCACTCTTCCCCTAATTCCCCCTTTTTCCCTCTTGATCTTCCTCTCTCATTCGTTCTAATTCTTTCTTCTTCCCCTAATCCTTTTCCCCTTCTTTTTCTCACATTTTTCTTCCCCTAACCCTTTTTCCCCCTTTTCTTTTTCTCACACTTTTTTCCTTTTTTCTTGTTCTTCTTTCTCCCCCTTCCCCCATTTCCCCAAACATTTTTTTTTCTTTTTAACTCCTCCTACTTTTTTCCTCCCCTTTCTCCCTTTTTTTTTTTTGGCCTTTTCCGCCTCTTCCCGTTTTTTTTCTCTTTCCCCTTTTTTTCTTTTACTGTCACTTTTCTTCCCCCCTTCCCCTAATCTCCCTCTCCTTTCTTCCGTTTTTTAAAAATTTTTTTTTACTTCCTCTTCTCCCCTTCTCCTTTCTCTTCCTCCTTCCCCGTTTGTTACTGTATTACTCCCCCCCTATTATTTCTTTTTCTTTTTCCCCCCCTCCCCCTCCCTTCTTTTCCCCCCCCTTCTTCTTCTCCCCCTCCTCCTCTTCTTCCTCTTTTACAGCTTCCTTCTTCCCCTCTCTCCCCCCTCTGTTCCTCCCCCACCTCTTCTCCCTCCTGTTTCCCCTTACATCCAATTTTTTTTTCCTTTCCCCCTCTTCTTACCATCCCGCTACTCTTTCCCCTCTTCCCCTCCCCCTTTCCCCCTCCCCTTCCCCTCCTCCTCCCCCCTTCCCCCCCTCCCCCCTTCCCCTCTTTTCCCCCCTCTTCCTCCTCCCCTTCCCCCCCTCCCCCTTTTCCCTCCCCTTTCCCCCTCCCTTTCCCCTCCCCTTCCCTTCCCCTCCTCCTCCCCTCTTCCCCTCCTCCTCCCCTTCCCCCCTTTTCCCCCCTCGCCCCGGAAAACCCGCCCGCACCCAGGCACCTCACCTGGCAAAAATTTAGCTGGGGTGTGCTTTGTATCTAAAATATTAACACCATTTCTTTTCCATAACGCCAAAAGAGGCAAATTTGGCTAAAGCGTTTAACGGAGAGGAGAAATGCCATATTTTTTTACCGGGAAAAAAACAGGGAACCCAAGGGAGGGAAAAAAAGGGGGAGATTTTAATGTTTGATGCGTTAAGCTGCTTGCTTTTTTCAAATGCTTTTCTAATGGGCTTCTCCCTGTCTTCTCCAAGGGCTTTTTCAATTGCCTTGTTTTTGTGTGTTTGGCGATTCGTCCCCGTTTCCTTCTGTCTCTTTCTCTGTCCTGTTTCATCTCTCTCTCTCTCTCTCTCTCTCCTCTCTCTCTCTCTTTCTGTCACTGCCCCTTTTTTTTTTTTTCTTTCGTTGTCTGCGTTTTGCCCGTCTCTCTTCTCTCTGAAAACATATAACTAAATAATAATGCGTATATATAAAATAATATATTATATATATTATTATATTATATTATATATATATATATGATATATATATATATATAATATATGTTATATATATATATCATATATATATATATATTTATATATATTAAAATTAAAAATTTTTTATAATTTATATATATATATATTAATATTTATAAATTTTATTATATATATTTTAATTTATATATTTTATTAAATATAATAAATATTTTTTTTGGTGTTGGGTTTTTTTTTAATATAATAAAAAAAAAATATTATATATAATATTTATATTTATTTATATTAAATATAATTATATATATATATTATTTATTTAAATTTTATAGAAATTTTTAATTATAAATATTATTATATTTATTTTTTATTTTATATATTATTTTTATATTTTTTATATATTTTAAAAAAATTTTTTTTTTTTTATAATATATATATAATTTTTCTATATATTTTTTTTAAATTTTTTTTCCCTTATTTTTTTATTTATATAAATTTTTAAAAAAAAATTTTTTTTTATTTTTATATAAAAAAAAAAAAAAAAAATTTTTTATCTTTTAATTTTTATATTTAAAAA